>NW_026278360.1:0-13636 GCF_023373465.1 Oncorhynchus keta | reverse complement strand
CTGGACTCTTCCTGACGGTACACTCTGGACTCTTCCTGTTGGTACTCTCTGGACTCTTCCTGACGGTACACTCTGGACTCTTCCTGTTGTTACTCTCTGGACCCTTCCTGGTTGTACTCTCTGGACTCTTCCTGACGGTACTCTCTGGACTCTTCCTGACGGTACTCTCTGGACCCTTCCTGTTGGTACTCTCTGGTCTCTTCCTGACGGTACTCTCTGGACCCTTCCTGTTGGTCTTCTCTGGACTCTTCCTGTTGGCACTCTCTGGACCCTTCCTGTTGGTACTCTCTGGACTCTTCCTGTTGCTACTCTCTGGACCCTTCCTGTTGGTACTCTCTGGACTCTTCCTGACGGTACTCTCTGGACTCTTCCTGACGGTACTCTCTGGACTCTTCCTGACGGTACTCTCTGTTCCCTTCCTGTTGGTCCTCTCTGGACTCTTCCTGTTGGTACTCTCTGGACTCTTCTTGACGGTACACTCTGGACTCTTCCAGACGGTACACTCTGGACTCTTCGTGTTGGTACTCTCTGGAATCTTCCTGTTGTTACTCTCTGGACTCTTCCTGACGGTACACTCTGGACTCTTCCTGTTGGAACTCTCTGGACCCTTCCTGTTGGTACTCTCTGGACTCTTCCTGTTGGTACTCTCTGGACCCTTCCTGTTGGTACTCTCTGGACTCTTCCTGTTGTTACTCTCTGGACTCTTCCTGACGGTACACTCTGGACTCTTCCTGATGGTGCACTCTGGACACTTCCTGTTGGTACACTCTGGACTCTTCCTGATGGTGCACTCTGGACTCTTCCTGTTGGCACTCTCTGGACTCTTCCTGACGGTACACTCTGGACTCTTCCTGTCGGTACTCTCTGGACTCTTCCTGACGGTACACTCTGGACTCTTCCTGTTGGTACTCTCTGGACTCTTCCTGACGGTACACTCTGGACTCTTCCTGTTGGTACTCTCTGGACTCTTCCTGACGGTACACTCTGGACTTTTCCTGACGGTACTCTCTGGACCCTTCCTGTTGGTCCTCTCTGGACTCTTCCTGTTGGTACTCTCTGGACTCTTCCTGACGGTACACTCTGGACTCTTCCTGACGGTGCACTCTGGACTCTTCCTGTTGGTACTCTCTGGACTCTTCCTGACGGTACACTCTGGACTCTTCCTGACGGTACACTCTGGACTCTTCCTGTCGGTACTCTCTGGACTCTTCCTGTTGGTACACTCTGGACTCTTCCTGTTGGTACTCTCTGGACTCTTCGTGACAGTACACTCTGGACTCTTCCTGTCGGTACTCTCTGGACTCTTCCTGTTGGTACTCTCTGGACTCTTCCTGTTGGCACTCGCTGGACTCTTCCTGACGGTACACTCTGGACTCTTCCTGTTGGTACTCTCTGGACTCTTCCTGACGGTACACTCTGGACTCTTCCTGTTGTTACTCTCTGGACCCTTCCTGTTGGTACTCTCTGGTCTCTTCCTGACGGTACTCTCTGGACCCTTCCTGTTGGTCTTCTCTGGACTCTTCCTGTTGGCACTCTCTGGACCCTTCCTGTTGGTACTCTCTGGACTCTTCCTGTTGCTACTCTCTGGACCCTTCCTGTTGGTACTCTCTGGACTCTTCCTGACGGTACTCTCTGGACTCTTCCTGACGGTACTCTCTGGACTCTTCCTGACGGTACTCTCTGTTCCCTTCCTGTTGGTCCTCTCTGGACTCTTCCTGTTGGTACTCTCTGGACTCTTCTTGACGGTACACTCTGGACTCTTCCAGACGGTACACTCTGGACTCTTCGTGTTGGTACTCTCTGGAATCTTCCTGTTGTTACTCTCTGGACTCTTCCTGACGGTACACTCTGGACTCTTCCTGTTGGAACTCTCTGGACCCTTCCTGTTGGTACTCTCTGGACTCTTCCTGTTGGTACTCTCTGGACCCTTCCTGTTGGTACTCTCTGGACTCTTCCTGTTGTTACTCTCTGGACTCTTCCTGACGGTACACTCTGGACTCTTCCTGATGGTGCACTCTGGACACTTCCTGTTGATACACTCTGGACTCTTCCTGATGGTGCACTCTGGACTCTTCCTGTTGGCACTCTCTGGACTCTTCCTGACGGTACACTCTGGACTCTTCCTGTCGGTACTCTCTGGACTCTTCCTGACGGTACACTCTGGACTCTTCCTGTTGGTACTCTCTGGACTCTTCCTGACGGTACACTCTGGACTCTTCCTGTTGGTACTCTCTGGACTCTTCCTGACGGTACACTCTGGACTTTTCCTGACGGTACTCTCTGGACCCTTCCTGTTGGTCCTCTCTGGACTCTTCCTGTTGGTACTCTCTGGACTCTTCCTGACGGTACACTCTGGACTCTTCCTGACGGTGCACTCTGGACTCTTCCTGTTGGTACTCTCTGGACTCTTCCTGACGGTACACTCTGGACTCTTCCTGACGGTACACTCTGGACTCTTCCTGTCGGTACTCTCTGGACTCTTCCTGACGGTACACTCTGGACTCTTCCTGTTGGTACTCTCTGGACTCTTCCTGACGGTACACTCTGGACTCTTCCTGTTGGTACACTCTGGACTCTTCCTGTTGGTACTCTCTGGACTCTTCGTGACAGTACACTCTGGACTCTTCCTGTCGGTACTCTCTGGACTCTTCCTGACGGTACACTCTGGACTCTTCCTGACGGTACACTCTGGACTCTTCCTGTTGGTACTCTCTGGACTCTTCCTGACGGTACACTCTGGACTCTTCCTGTTGGTACACTCTGGACTCTTCCTGTTGGTACTCTCTGGACTCTTCGTGACAGTACTCTCTGGACCCTTCCTGTTGGTACTCTCTGGACTCTTCCTGACGGTACACTCTGAACTCTTCCTGACGGTACACTCTGAACTCTTCCTGTTGGTACTCTTTGGACTCTTCGTAACGGTACTCTCTGGACTTTTCCTGTTGTTACTCTCTGGACTCTTCCTGACGGTACAGTCTGGACTCTTCCTGTTGTTACTCTCTGGACCCTTCCTGGTTGTACACTTTGTACTCTTCCTGGTGGTACACTCTGGACTGTTCCTCACGGTACTCTCTGGACCCTTCCTGTTGGTACACTCTGGACTCTTCCTGACGGTACACTCTGGACTCTTCCTGTTGGTACTCTCTGGACTCTTCGTGACGGTACTCTCTGGACTTTTCCTGTTGTTACTCTCTGGACTCTTCCTGATAGTACAGTCTGGACTCTTCCTGTTGTTACTCTCTGGACCCTTCCTGGTTGTACACTCTGGACTGTTCCTCACGGTACTCTCTGGACCCTTCCATACCTTAAGGGAAGAATTCGGCAGTACCTGTATGGTTAGTGAGAAAGTCCATATTGCAAATGTACGGTCCCTTACTAGACGTCCGAAATCGTTTGTAAAATTCGCGGACGGCGTCGGGCAGCGGCAGGGCCGGACCTACCAGGAAGTCATCAAATGAACGTTGTCGGACATTCGGTTTCCGTTTACAAAAATAATAAGATTTATGTCATTTTTCCCATGTCCCGGAAATTCCCACAAGAGGGCATAAGCAATCATATGGCTATTGCTACAAAACATCACGATTCACGACGGGGCCTTATCTCGAAAACTGAAAATATTTAGAAGCCGAAACTCGGTGAGCGTAGGGGCGGCATAATGGGCAGTTGGCCCCGAACAAGATGGCGTCTAGGCCTCAACGGTTTTTGAGTTATGGCCATTTATCTGGGATTAAAGGTCCAAAATGAAAATAGAGAAATTCTTTTTTCCACTTCACGTCAAAGTCAATGAGCCTCCGGTGTCAATAAAAAAGAACCAGCCATTTATCTATCGTCATTTAAGAGAAATCGCATTACGACACCTTGGTGATGTTCACGGATAGGTGTTTTTTTTTTTCAACGGTTACAGATCCAGTTGCAGGTTGTTCTTACGAATCTTTTTAAAGTGTGCTGCGGAGCTCTGCGAGATTTCTGTGATTTTCTACGATTTTCTGAAATAACACACACTCACTAAACCCTCCGTAAATAACTCAGTTCTTAACGTAAAGACTTAAAACTCGGGATTCTGTAAAGGCATACCCCAATCATGATATGAGTTTATTTATAGCTTCCTGTGCCAACCGGAAGTGCCTTTAATGGTGTCACAGTGGCAGTTTCCATGGGTTAAAAGGTCAGATCTTTTCAAAACTTCATATGTGTGACTAGGTAACCCTCGTGAACTGTAAATCAGTCATTTCTCCCAGCAGATGTCAAAGAAAAGCTCTCACACGCACACACAGCAAGGATGGAGTGAAAAGTGTGGTTCTTAAAGACACAGAGAGGGCAATGGCATAAACATAATGTCTAGGCCGTGCCGAGTTCAACGAGATATCCCGCTTGACCGTAGCTCGCTCGGTCTGAGCGCAGCGACCATTAGAAAAGTAGGCCCAAAATGAAGCCTGCCCCACAACGTCATTTGCTTTTGGGTGACAGTGAGAGAACCGTTAGGGTGAGAAGCACAATTCGACCTCAGGTATGTTCCTAAGGTCCTTCCGATCCGTGCAAGCCTAACGTTGACAGTGTGGCATTAACCCTTAATAGTTAAAAGATGGTGTTTACTTCAAAAGTTTGCATTGATTTCTCTCCCCATAGGAATACATTGCCTTTACCCCTAAATTCAACCTGAAGTCTATATGGGTTATGAATGCCGTATGAACCTGTCTTTGGTAACAGTCCATCAGGCCAGTATGAGGTCTACCTGTGTTGATTCTAAGCTTCCTGGACCAACCGGAAGTGGTTAAAATCACCCTAAAAGTGTTTTCCATTACCTGCCTGCAGTTTGATAGACATAGTGCATTCAACCCTGTGTAAATCAGTCAATTCTTAACGTAAGGACTTAAAACTCAGGATTCTGTAAAAGCATAGCCCAGTGAGGATATGTGTTGACTTATAGCTTCCTGTGACAACCGGAAGTGCCTTAATTGGTGTCTCAGGGGCTGTTTCGAGGGTTAAAAAAGTCAGATCTGTCCAAAACTTCATATGTGTGATTAGGCAACCCCCATGAACTGTAAATCAGTCATTTTTCCCATAAAATTTCAAAGGAAAACTAAATCACACAGACACACAACTTGGAAGGAGGGACGTATTGGGGTTGTAGAGACAGACAGTGCCTCCAATAGTTAGCTTTGTTCGAGCTAAAAGAACCGTCAGACCTAGAGTTCCGAAACTTTAGAAACCTGTTCTAGACCTCGGGTCGATAGTGCGTGGTGAGTTAGGTGGCTCTAGAAGGTTCTCGGACCGAGAAATAGCCTCGTACATTTGCAATGATTTCAATTCATTTTGACCATTACGAAAATGGCGACATTTAGAAAAGTCTCAGAGACACAAGACTAGGTGCATTGGAACCGGCTCGGCCCATAGAGACGGACCCCAACGTTTCGGTCCGATAGCTCATTCAAGGACCCCATAGCAAGGCATGGAAAAAGTGGATTTTCAGCACCAATTAGGGTTTTACTCGGGCACCGAAGGACCTATCGAGCCGAAACTCGGGATTCGGGGTCGCCTCACATAGGCCTTCACATAATGTCTGACCTGGACCCGCAGCTAGAACGTAACTATGTGTTTTACGTTTTTATTATGTTTTAAACTAATGGCGCTGTGAATTATGGGCCTGCTCTGACATATGTGATAGTTGGCTTCTAAATGAGTTGGAAAAAGTGGGTTTGGTGTCAATTGGTATCAGTTTGGTGTCAGAATGACATCTAATTGACTGGTGGACACTGACTTGCTAGTTGACTTTTGTACATTAGCAATATGTTTAAACGGAGAGGACCATCACCAAAATGGCATTCTGAAATCAACACAAAAATGGCATCACCATAGTCTCCAGGCTGTGCAGAGTTCAACGAGACGCCCCGCTTGACCGTAGCTCGCTCTGAGTGCAGCGACCTTGAAAAAAAGAAGGCGCAAAGGAAGCCTGGCCCTCAATGTCATTTGCTTTTGGGTGACAGTGAGAGAACCGTTAGGGTGAGAAGCACAATTCGACCTCAGGTACGTTCCTGAGGTCCTCCCGATCCGTGCAAGCCTAACCTTGACCATGTGGCATTAACCCTTAATAGTTAAAATAAGGTGTTTACTTCAAAGAGTTTGCATTGACTTCTCTCCCCATAGGAATACATTGCCTGCACCCCTAAATTCAACCTGAAGCCTATGTGGGTTATGAATGACTTATGAACCTGTCTTCTATGACAGTCCATCAGACCACTATGAGGTCTACCTGTGCCAATTATAAGCTTCCTGAAGCAACCGGAAGTGGTTGAAATCACCTTATCAGTGTTGATCCATACACTGCATGCAGTTTGATAGACATAGTGCATTCAACCCTGTGTAGATCAGTCAATTCTTAACTTAAAGACTTAAAACTCAGGATTCTGTAAGTGGCTATGTCAATCAAGACATGTGTTTACTTATAGCTTCCTGTGCCAACCGGAAGTGCCTTTAATTGGGTCACACTGTCTGTTTTGAAGGGTTAGAAAAGTCACATCTCTCCAAAACTTCATATGTGTGACCAGGTAACCCTCCTAAACTGTAAATCAGTCATTTCTCCCAGCAGATGTCAAAGAAAAGCTCTCACACGCACACACAGCAAGGATGGAGTGAAAAAGTGTGGTTCTTAAAGACACAGAGAGCAGGCAATGGCATAAACATAATGTCTAGGCCGTGCCGAGTTCAACGAGATATCCCGCTTGACCGTAGCTCGCTCGGTCTGAGCGCAGCGACCATTAGAAAAGTAGGCCCAAAATGAAGCCTGCCCCACAACGTCATTTGCTTTTGGGTGACAGTGAGAGAACCGTTAGGGTGAGAAGCACAATTCGACCTCAGGTACGTTCCTAAGGTCCTTCCGATCCGTGCAAGCCTAACGTTGACCGTGTGGCATTAACCCTTAATAGTTAAAAGAAGGTGTTTACTTCAAATAGTTTGCATTGATTTCTCTCCCCATAGGAATACATTGCCTTTACCCCTAAATTCAACCTGAAGTCTATATGGGTTATGAATGCCGTATGAACCTGTCTTTGGTAACAGTCCATCAGGCCAGTATGAGGTCTACCTGTGTTGATTCTAGGCTTCCTGGACCAACCGGAAGTGGTTAAAATCACCCTAAAAGTGTTTTTCCATTACCTGCCTGCAGTTTGATAGACATAGTGCATTCAACCCTGTGTAAATCAGTCAATTCTTAACGTAAGGACTTAAAACTCAGGATTCTGTAAGTTTCTATGTCAATCAAGACATGGGTTTACTTATAGCTTCCTGTGCCAACCGGAAGTGCCTTTAATGATGTCACAGTGGCAGTTTCCAAGGGTTAAAAGGTCAGATCTTTTCAAAACTTCATATGTGTGACTAGGTAACCCTCATGAACTGTAAATCAGTCATTTCTCCCAACAGATGTCAAAGAAAAGCTCTCACACGCACACACAGCAAGGATGGAGTGAAAAAGTGCGGTTCTCAAAGACACAGAGAGCAGGCAATGGCATAAACATAATCTCTAGGCCGTGCCGAGTTCAACGAGATATCCCGCTTGACCGTAGCTCGCTCGGTCTGAGCGCAGCGACCATTAGAAAAGTAGGCCCAAAATGAAGCCTGCCCCACAACGTCATTTGCTTTTGGGTGACAGTGAGAGAACCGTTAGGGTGAGAAGCACAATTCGACCTCAGGTACGTTCCTAAGGTCCTTCCGATCCGTGCAAGCCTAACGTTGACCGTGTGGCATTAACCCTTAATAGTTAAAAGAAGGTGTTTACTTCAAATAGTTTGCATTGACTTCTCTCCCCATAGGAATACATTGCCTGCACCCCTAAATTCAACCTGAAGTCTATATGGGTTATGAATGCCGTATGAACCTGTCTTTGATAACAGTCCATCAGGCCAGTATGAGGTCTACCTGTGTTGATTCTAGGCTTCCTGGACCAACCGGAAGTGGTTAAAATCACCCTAAAAGTGTTTTTCCATTACCTGCCTGCAGTTTGATAGACATAGTGCATTCAACCCTGTGTAAATCAGTCAATTCTTAACGTAAGGACTTAAAACTCAGGATTCTGTAAGTTTCTATGTCAATCAAGACATGGGTTTACTTATAGCTTCCTGTGCCAACCGGAAGTGCCTTTAATGATGTCACAGTGGCAGTTTCCAAGGGTTAAAAAGGTCAGATCTTTTCAAAACTTCATATGTGTGACTAGGTAACCCTCATGAACTGTAAATCAGTCATTTCTCCCAACAGATGTCAAAGAAAAGCTCTCACACGCACACACAGCAAGGCTGGAGTGAAAAAGTGCGGTTCTCAAAGACACAGAGAGCAGGCAATGGCATAAACATAATCTCTAGGCCGTGCCGAGTTCAACGAGATATCCCGCTTGACCGTAGCTCGCTCGGTCTGAGCGCAGCGACCATTAGAAAAGTAGGCCCAAAATGAAGCCTGCCCCACAACGTCATTTGCTTTTGGGTGACAGTGAGAGAACCGTTAGGGTGAGAAGCACAATTCGACCTCAGGTACGTTCCTAAGGTCCTTCCGATCCGTGCAAGCCTAACCTTGACCGTGTGGCATTAACCCTTAATAGTTAAAAGAAGGTGTTTACTTCAAATAGTTTGCATTGACTTCTCTCCCCATAGGAATACATTGCCTGCACCCCTAAATTCAACCTGAAGTCTATATGGGTTATGAATGCCGTATGAACCTGTCTTTGATAACAGTCCATCAGGCCAGTATGAGGTCTACCTGTGTTGATTCTAGGCTTCCTGGACCAACCGGAAGTGGTTAAAATCACCCTAAAAGTGTTTTTCCATTACCTGCCTGCAGTTTGATAGACATAGTGCATTCAACCCTGTGTAAATCAGTCAATTCTTAACGTAAGGACTTAAAACACAGGATTCTGTAAAAGCATAGCCCAGTGAGGATATGTGTTGACTTATAGCTTCCTGTGCCAACCGGAAGTGCCTTAATTGGTGTCTCAGGGGCTGTTTCGAGGGGTTAAAAAAGTCAGATCTGTCCAAAACTTCATATGTGTGATTAGGCAACCCCCATGAACTGTAAATCAGTCATTTTTCCCATAAAATTTCAAAGGAAAACTAAATCACACAGACACACAACTTGGAAGGAGGGACGTATTGGGGGTTGTAGAGACAGACAGTGCCTCCAATAGTTAGCTTTGTTCGAGCTAAAAGAACCGTCAGACCTAGAGTTCCGAAACTTTAGAAACCTGTTCTAGACCTCGGGTCGATAGTGCGTGGTGAGTTAGGTGGCTCTAGAAGGTTCTCGGACCGAGAAATAGCCTCGTACATTTGCAATGATTTCAATTCATTTTGACCATTACGAAAATGGCGACATTTAGAAAAGTCTCAGAGACACAAGACTAGGTGCATTGGAACCGGCTCGGCCCATAGAGACGGACCCCAACGTTTCGGTCCGATAGCTCATTCAAGGACCCCATAGCAAGGCATGGAAAAAGTGGATTTTCAGCACCAATTAGGGTTTTACTCGGGCACCGAAGGACCTATCGAGCCGAAACTCGGGATTCGGGGTCGCCTCACATAGGCCTTCACATAATGTCTGACCTGGACCCGCAGCTAGAACGTAACTATGTGTTTTACGTTTTTATTATGTTTTAAACTAAAGGCGCTGTGAATTATGGGCCTGCTCTGACATATATGATAGTTGGCTTCTAAATGAGTTGGAAAAAGTGGGTTTGGTGTCAATTGGTATCAGTTTGGTGTCAAAATGACATCTAATTGACTGATGGACACTGACTTGCTAGTTGACTTTTGTACATTAGCAATATGTTTAAACGGAGAGGGACCATCACCAAAAGTGACATTCTGAAATCAACCCTAACGAGCCATGGAGATGAACCAGAATCACTGCCCAGCTATCCCGAGTTCATCGGGCCAGTCAATTTCACATTCCTGCAGGATTTTTATAGCATGACAAATTCGTGATGGTACCTGCCCATTGAACCATATTGCAAATGCACAGTGACTTTGCAAAAGTGAGAAAACATAAACAAATGGACATGATGAAATCAACACAACAGTGATGGAAATGTACAACTATCACTGCTCAGCCATCCTGTGTTCATCAGACCAGTCAATTTTGCATTTTTGAGCATGTCAAATTTCATATGGTAAATGCACATTGAAACATATTGCAAATGCGCGCGCACTTGCAATATGATTCTATAGTGTAAAAACATCACCTAATGGACATGATGAAATCAACACAACGAGTGATGGAAATGTACAACTATCACTGCTCGGCCATCCTGTGTCCATCAGACCAGTCAATTTTGCATTTTTGAGCATGTCAAATTTCATATGGTAAATGCACATTGAAACATATTGCAAATGCGCGCACTTGCAATATGATTCTATAGTGTAAAAACATCACCTAATGGACATGATGAAATCAACACAACGAGTGATGGAAATGTACAACTATCACTGCTCGGCCATCCTGTGTCCATCAGACCAGTCAATTTTGCATTTTTGAGCATGTCAAATTTCATATGGTAAATGCACATTGAAACATATTGCAAATGCGCGCACTTGCAATATGATTCTATAGTGTAAAAACATCACCTAATGGACATGATGAAATCAACACAACAAGTGATGAAATGTACAACTATCACTGCTCGGCCATCCTGTGTTCATCAGACCAGTCAATTTCACATTCCTGCAGGATTTTTATAGCATGACAAATTTCATATGGTACCTGCCCATTGAACCATATTGCAAATGCACAGTGACTTTGCAAAAGTGAAAAACATCAACAAATGGACATGATGAAATCAACACAACAGGTGATGGAAATGTACAACTATCACTGCTCAGCCATCCTGTGTCCATCAGACCAGTCAATTTTGCATTTTTGAGCATGTCAAATTTCATATGGTAAATGCACATTGAAACATATTGCAAATGCGCGCGCACTTGCAATATGATTCTATAGTGAAAAAACATCACCTAATGGACATGATGAAATCAACACAACGAGTGATGGAAATGTACAACTATCACTGCTCGGCCATCCTGTGTCCATCAGACCAGTCAATTTTGCATTTTTGAGCATTTCAAATTTCATATGGTAAATGCACATTGAAACATATTGCAAATGCGCGCGCACTTGCAATATGATTCTATAGTGAAAAAACATCACCTAATGGACATGATGAAATCAACACAACGAGTGATGGAAATGTACAACTATCACTGCTCGGCCATCCTGTGTCCATCAGACCAGTCAATTTTGCATTTTTGAGCATGTCAAATTTCATATGGTAAATGCACATTGAAACATATTGCAAATGCGTGCACTTGCAATATGATTCTATAGTGTAAAAACATCACCTAATGGACATGATGAAATCAACACAACGAGTGATGGAAATGTACAACTATCACTGCCCGGCCATCCTGTGTTCCCATAGCGAGCATTAATATCAGAATGACCGGTAAATGCATTTACAACCATATTTTAATTTTTGGGTTACCAGTTGCACAACAATGCACGTGCATTTGCAATATGATTCTATAGTGAAAAACATCACCTAATGGACATGATGAAATCAACACAACAAGTGATGGAAATGTACAACTATCACTGCTCGGCCATCCTGTGTTCATCAGACCAGTCAATTTCACATTCCTGCAGGATTTTTATAGCATGACAAATTCGTGATGGTAAATGCCCATTGAACCATATTGCAAATGCACAGTGACTTTGCAAAAGTGAGAAAACATAAACAAATGGACATGATGAAATCAACACAACAGGTGATGGAAATGTACAACTATCACTGCTCAGCCATCCTGTGTTCATCAGACCAGTCAATTTTGCATTTTTGAGCATGTCAAATTTCATATGGTAAATGCACATTGAAACATATTGCAAATGCGCGCGCACTTGCAATATGATTCTATAGTGAAAAAACATCACCTAATGGACATGATGAAATCAACACAACAGGTGATGGAAATGTACAACTATCACTGCTCGGCCATCCTGTGTCCATCAGACCAGTCAATTTTGCATTTTTGAGCATTTCAAATTTCATATGGTAAATGCACATTGAAACATATTGCAAATGCGCGCGCACTTGCAATATGATTCTATAGTGTAAAAACATCACCTAATGGACATGATGAAATCAACACAACGAGTGATGGAAATGTACAACTATCACTGCCCGGCCATCCTGTGTTCCCATAGCGAGCATTAATATCAGAATGACCGGTAAATGCATTTACAACCATATTTTAATTTTTGGGTTACCAGTTGCACAACAATGCACGTGCATTTGCAATATGATTCTATAGTGAAAAACATCACCTAATGGACATGATGAAATCAACACAACAAGTGATGGAAATGTACAACTATCACTGCTCGGCCATCCTGTGTTCATCAGACCAGTCAATTTCACATTCCTGCAGGATTTTATAGCATGACAAATTCGTGATGGTACCTGCCCATTGAACCATATTGCAAATGCACAGTGACTTTGCAAAAGTGAGAAAACATAAACAAATGGACATGATGAAATCAACACAACAGGTGATGGAAATGTACAACTATCACTGCTCAGCCATCCTGTGTTCATCAGACCAGTCAATTTTGCATTTTTGAGCATGTCAAATTTCATATGGTAAATGCACATTGAAACATATTGCAAATGCGCGCGCACTTGCAATATGATTCTATAGTGAAAAAACATCACCTAATGGACATGATGAAATCAACACAACGAGTGATGGAAATGTACAACTATCACTGCCGGCCATCCTGTGTCCATCAGACCAGCATTTTGCATTTTTGAGCATGTCAAATTTCATATTTTAAATTTTGGGTTACCAGTTGCAAAATGCGTGCACTTGCAATATGATTCTATAGTGTAAAAACATCACCTAATGGACATGATGAAATCAACACAACAAGTGATGGAAATGTACAACTATCACTGCTCGGCCATCCTGTGTTCATCAGACCAGTCAATTTCACATTCCTGCAGGATTTTATAGCATGACAAATTCGTGATGGTACCTGCCCATTGAACCATATTGCAAATGCACAGTGACTTTAAAGTGAGAAAACATAAACAAATGGACATGATGAAATCAACACAACAGGTGATGGAAATGTACAACTATCACTGCTCAGCCATCCTGTGTTCATCAGACCAGTCAATTTTGCATTTTTTGAGCATGTCAAATTTCATATGGTAAATGCACATTGAAACATATTGCAAATGCGCGTGCATTTGCAATATGATTCTATAGTGAAAAAACATCACCTAATGGACATGATGAAATCAACACAACAAGTGATGGAAATGTACAACTATCACTGCTCGGCCATCCTGTGTCCATCAGACCAGTCAATTTTGCATTTTTATAGCATTTCAAATTTCATATGGTAAATGCCCATTGAAACATATTAAATGCACAGTGACTTTGCAAAAGATTCTAGTGAAAAACATCACTAATGGACATGATGAAATCAACACAGCTTAGTGATGGAAATGTACAACTATCACTGCTCCAGCCATCCTGTGTCCATCAGACCAGTCAATTTTGCATTTTTGAGCATGTCAAATTTCATATAGTAAATGCACATT
>NW_026278359.1:0-1386 GCF_023373465.1 Oncorhynchus keta | reverse complement strand
GTGTCCTGTCGGGTTCTATCCATCTGTGTGTATCCTGTCCTGGTCTATCCATCTGTGTGTGTCCTGTCGGGTTCTATCCATCTGTGTGTGTGTCCTGTCGGGTTCTATCCATCTGTGTGTATCCTGTCCTGTTCTATCCATCTGTGTGTGTCCTGTCCTGTTCCTATCCATCTGTGTGTGTCCTGTCCTGTTCTATCCATCTGTGTGTAGTCCTGTCCGGGTTCTATCCATCTGTGTGTGTCCCTGTCGGGTTCTATCCATCTGTGTGTGTCCTGTCAGGGTTCTATCCATCTGTGTGTGTCCTGTCCTGTTCTATCCATCTGTGTGTGTCCTGTCCTGTTCTATCCATCTGTGTGTGTCCTGTCCTGTTCTATCCATCTGTGTGTGTCCTGTCCTGTTCTATCCATCTGTGTGTGTCCTGTCCTGGTCTATCCATCTGTGTGTGTCCTGTCCTGTTCTATCCATCTGTGTGTGTCCTGTTCTGTTCTATCCATCTGTGTGTGTCCTGTCCTGGTCTATCCATCTGTGTGTGTCCTGTCCTGTTCTATCCATCTGTGTGTGTCCTGTCCTGGTCTATCCATCTGTGTGTGTCCTGTCCTGTTCTATCCATCTGTGTGTGTCCTGTCCTGTTCTATCCATCTGTGTGTGTCCTGTCCTGTTCTATCCATCTGTGTGTGTCCTGTCCTGGTCTGTCCATCTGTGTGTGTCCTGTCCTGGTCTGTCCATCTGTGTGTGTCCTGTCCTGGTCTGTCCATCTGTGTTTGTCCTGTCCTGGTCTATCCATCAGTGTGTGTCCTGTCCTGGTCTGTCCATCTGTGTGTGTTCTGTCCTGGTCTGTCCATCTGTGTGTGTCCTGTCCTGGTCTGTCCATCAGTGTATGTTCTGTCCTGGTCTGTCCATCTGTGTGTGTCCTGTCCTGTTCCATCCATCTGTGTGTGTCCTGTCCTGTTCTATCCATCTGTGTGTGTCCTGTCCTGGTCTGTCCATCTGTGTGTGTCCTGTCCTGGTCTGTCCATCTGTGTGTGTCCTTTCCTGGTCTGTCCATCTGTGTGTGTCCTGTCGTGTTCTATCCATCTGTGTGTCCTGTCCTGGTCTGTCCATCTGTGTGTGTCCTGTCCTGGAATGTCCATCTGTGTGTGTCCTGTCCGGGTTCCTATCCATCTGTGTGTAGTCCTGTCGGGTTCTATCCATCTGTGTGTATCCTGTCCTGGTCTATCCATCTGTGTGTGTCCTGTCGGGTTCTTATCCATCTGTGTGTGTCCTGTCGGGTTCTATCCATCTGTGTGTATCCTGTCCTGTTCTATCCATCTGTGTGTGTCCTGTCCTGTTCTATCCATCTGTGTGTGTCCTGTCCTGTTTCTATCCATCTGTGTGTGTCCTGTCGGG
>NW_026278358.1:0-5581 GCF_023373465.1 Oncorhynchus keta | reverse complement strand
CACCCGTTAGATAAAATACGGAACGGGATAAACGTTTTGTTCTCGAGGTGATAGTTTCCGGATTTGACCTAAGGCTAGTATTTCTGTGTCTATTATAGTTAAGTCTATGATATGATATTTGATAGAGCAGTCTGACTGAGGGGTGGTAGGCAGCAGCAGGCTCGTAATAGTCAAAGGTATATTATGGTTTAGAGAAATAGTCGACACGTTATAATTCCTGTAATAACTTGCGGCTTAACTTGAAAGAGGTTCCTTCGTTATTTTACCGTTCATGTCTTCCATAGAGAATGTCTTGATCTACTTCCAATAAGGTCTGTGTTTCGTTCAGGTTTAAACTGCCTCTGTTCATGTCTTCCATAGAGAATGTCTTGATCTACTTCCAATAAGGTCTGTGTTTCGTGCAGGTTAGGGTGCAGGTTTAAACCGCCTCTGTTCATGTCTTCCATAGAGAATGTCTTGATCTACTTCCAATAAGGTCTGGGCTTCGTGCAGGTTAGGGTGCAGGTTTAAACCGCCTCGGCGTTTGATACCCGTGTAAATCTCACTAGGATAAGGTAACGTTTGTCAACATATTTTCATAAATCCACAACAATAAATCATGATCTTCGCTTATATTTAGCCAATATTGATCAGAGTTACCTTGTCCTATAGATATCTACACAGTTATGAAATTGGCACGGTGGTGTAAGCCTACACGAAACAGACCTTTTTAAGTGAATCTAAAAATATCCTATGGAATAAAAAGAATGAAGGAAGCGCTGTTCAGATTTAGCTAGAAGGTGTCATGGGAATTATGACTCGCACTTTGGTCGTCAATTCTTACCATATCCTTTATTAACATAGGATTTCTTGCATATACATTCATCATTCATGTTATTTGAGACTAAATTGATTTTATTTATGTATTATATTAAGTCAAAATAAAAGTGTTTATTGTTCATACAGTATTGTTGCAATTGTCATTATTACAAAAATGTATGTATGTATGTATGTATGTATGTATGTATGTATGTATATATACATACATACACACACACATACACATTTTTGCAATAATACTGAATGAACAATGAACACTATCTATATCTATGGATATAATTATATCTCTATATATATCTATATATACAAATGTTTTATAAAATCGGCCGATTAATCGGTATCAGATTTTTTTGTCCTCCAATAATCGGTATCGGCGTTGAAAAATCATTATCGGTCGACCTCTAACCCCTACCCAGTACGCAACACTACAACTAAATACAGCTCCACAAGATGGTGATCCTGTGGAGTTACGTAGCACAAACTGTCTAGCAATAAACTTAAAGCAAGTATGCAGTATCCACATTTTGCGTTTCCGTTCGAAAGGTGGGTGTGGTGCACCTGTCCGTTTGTCCAGTTCCCCACCTGCCCGCTTGTCCAGTTCCCCCACCTGTCCGCTTGTCCAGTTCTCCCACCTGTCCGTTTGTCCAGTTCTCCCACCTGTCCGTTTGTCCAGTTCTCCCACCTGTCCGTTCTCCCACCTGTCCGTTTGTCCAGTTCTCCCACCTGTCCGTTCTCCCACCTGTCCGTTTGTCCAGTTCTCCCACCTGTCCGTTCTCCCACCTGTCCGTTTGTCCAGTTCTCCCACCTGTCCGTTCTCCCACCTGTCCGTTTGTCCAGTTCTCCCACCTGTCCGTTCTCCCACCTGTCCGTTTGTCCAGTTCTCCCACCTGTCCGTTTGTCCAGTTCTCCCACCTGTCCGCTTGTCCAGTTCTCCCACCTGTCCGTTTGTCCAGTTCTCCCACCTGTCCTTTTGTCCAGTTCTCCCACCTGTCCTTTGTCCAGTTCTCCCACCTGTCCTTTGTCCAGTTCTCCCACCTGTCCGTTTGTCCAGTTCTCCCACCTGTCCGTTTGTCCAGTTCTCCCACCTGTCCGCTTGTCCAGTTCTCCCACCTGTCCGCTTGTCCAGTTCTCCCACCTGTCCGTTTGTCCAGTTCTCCCACCTGTCCGTTTGTCCAGTTCTCCCACCTGTCCGTTTGTCCAGTTCTCCACCTGTCCGTTTGTCCAGTTCTCCCACCTGTCCGTTTGTCCAGTTCTCCCACCTGTCCGTTTGTCCAGTTCTCCCACCTGTCCGTTTGTCCAGTTCTCCCACCTGTCCGTTCTCCCACCTGTCCGTTTGTCCAGTTCTCCCACCTGTCCAGTTCTCCCACCTGTCCGTTTGTCCAGTTCTCCCACCTGTCCGTTCTCCCACCTGTCCGTTTGTCCAGTTCTCCCACCTGTCCGTTCTCCCACCTGTCCGTTTGTCCAGTTCTCCCACCTGTCCGTTCTCCCACCTGTCCGTTTGTCCAGTTCTCCCACCTGTCCGTTCTCCCACCTGTCCGTTTGTCCAGTTCTCCCACCTGTCCGTTCTCCCACCTGTCCGTTCTCCCACCTGTCCGTTTGTCCAGTTCTCCCACCTGTCCGTTTGTCCAGTTCTCCCACCTGTCCGTTTGTCCAGTTCTCCCACCTGTCCGCTTGTCCAGTTCTCCCACCTGTCCGTTTGTCCAGTTCTCCCACCTGTCCGTTTGTCCAGTTCTCCCACCTGTCCGTTTGTCCAGTTCTCCCACCTGTCCTTTTGTCCAGTTCTCCCACCTGTCCGTTTGTCCAGTTCTCCCACCTGTCCGTTTGTCCAGTTCTCCCACCTGTCCGTTTGTCCAGTTCTCCCACCTGTCCGTTTGTCCAGTTCTCCCACCTGTCCGTTTGTCCAGTTCTCCCACCTGTCCGTTTGTCCAGTTCTCCCACCTGTCCGTTCTCCCACCTGTCCGTTTGTCCAGTTCTCCCACCTGTCCGCTTCTCCCACCTGTCCGTCTTGTCCAGTTCTCCCACCTGTCCGTTCTCCCACCTGTCCGTTTGTCCAGTTCTCCCACCTGTCCGTTCTCCCACCTGTCCGTTTGTCCAGTTCTCCCACCTGTCCGTTCTCCCACCTGTCCGTTCTCCCACCTGTCCGTTTGTCCAGTCCTCCCACCTGTCCGTTTGTCCAGTTCTCCCACCTGTCCGTTTGTCCAGTTCTCCCACCTGTCCGTTTGTCCAGTTCTCCCACCTGTCCGTTTGTCCAGTTCTCCCACCTGTCCTTTTGTCCAGTTCTCTCACCTGTCCGCTTGTCCAGTTCTCCCACCTGTCCGTTTGTCCAGTTCTCCCACCTGTCCTTTTGTCCAGTTCTCTCACCTGTCTGTTTGTCCAGTTCTCTCAGCATGGTGTAAACACAGTGGTCATAGAAGTCCTGTAGACTCTCGTTGCAGCGACCAATCAAAGCTTTGACCACACCCCTCAGCTCCTTTCCGCAAGGCAGTATGGGTAATCTGAGAGAGAGAGGAGTGAGAAGGGTTAGAATGGTACTGTCGACCACTTAGAGGTTGAGTTGTGGTTGTTGTAAAAATCAAAAGAAGTCACATGGCTCGTCAACAACAGGTGAAACTTACAAGCCCTTACAGAGAGAATTACACCCCTGTGCATGTAATAACAACACACACAGGGGTACCGGTACAGAGTCAATGTAATCATTTCCAAGTTGGCGTAGCAGTCAAGACTTCTTTGTCGTGTCCCTTGTGTGAAGAAAAAGATGTATATTTTTACATCTTTTTTTTTACCTTTATTTAACCAGGCAAGTCAGTTAAGAACAAATTCTTATTTTCAATGACGGCCTGGGAACAGTGGGTTAACTGCCTGTTCAGGGGCAGAACGACAGATTTGTACCTTGTCAGCTCGGGGTTTGAACTCACAACCTTCCGGTTACTAGTCCAACGCTCTAACCACTAGGCTACGCTGCCGCCTCTTTTAAAAAATATTTTCCTAAACCTCAACTTCTAAATCCTCTCCTGCCACCCGCCTCACCCAATGTGGCCTGGATCTGTTTTTACTAAAGTATTTCTATTTACTTCGGATCTGGAATCCCTCAACTGAAGCTAGCCAGCTAACTACCTACCAGCTATCCGTTAGCAAAGTATTGCTAGCGGTCATCAGCTAACCTTTAGCTCGGAAAGCTCTCGCCAGTTCAAACAACGTGACTCAAACCAGAGCATAACGGACCTATTTCTCTCCATATACCCAGATTCCGCAAACTCTAAACATTCTCATCTGGATCTATGCAACTAGCTAACCGCAATCCCGGGTGACCACTCCTGGCTAGCGTGTCCATCCCGAGCAAGCACCAAGTCGCCTGAAGCTAGCCTGGCCAGGGCTCCTGTGCTACCACCGAAGCCCACTCCTGGGCTACAATATCCAGACCCGAATACTTATTTTCCACCATAATTTGCAAATAAATTCATTAAAAATTCCTTTTCTCATTTTGTCTGTCATAGTTGAAGTGTACCTATGATGAAAATTACAGGCCTCATCTTTTTAAGTGGGAGAACTTGCACAATTGGTGGCTGACTAAATACTTTCTTGCCCCACTGTATATACTGTACTCTATATCATCTACTGCATCTTTATGTAATACATGTATCACTAGCCACTTTAAACTCTGCCACTTCATATGTATATACTGTACTCGATACCATCTACTGTATCTTGCCCATGCCGTTCTGTGCCATCACTCATTCATATATCTTTATGTCCATATTCTTTATCCCTTTACACTTGTGTGTATATAAGGTAGTAGTTTGGGTATTTTAAGTTAAATTACTCGTTGGTTATTACCGCATTGTCGGAACTAGAAGCACAAGCATTTCGCTAACATCTGCTAACCGTGTGTATGTGGCAAATAAATTTGATTTGATCCATTTGGCTACTCTTCCTGGGGTCCAGCAAGATTAAGTCAGTTTATACCATTTTAAAAACATTACAATACCTTCACAGATATTCCAACACACTGTGTGCCCTCGGGCCCTACTCCACCTCTCCTGTACTAAATCCATGTGTGCCCGCTGTTCCAGTTCATCTGTTTTTTTAAATCTCATTTTACTGCTTTCATCAGTCACCTGATGTTGAATAGAGTTATAGCCTCCCATAGTCTGTTCTGGACTTGGGGACTGTGAAAGAGACCTCTGGTGGCATGTCTAGTCTTGTGGAGTATGCATGGGTGTCCAAGCTGTGTGCCAGTAGTTTAAAAACAGACAGCTCGGTGCATTCAGCATGTCAACACTTCTCATAAATACAAGTAGCGATGAAGTCAATCTCTTCTCCACTTTGAGCCATGAGAGATGGACATGCATGTCATTAATGTTAGCTCTGTGTACATCCAAGGGCCAGCCGTGCTGCCCTGTTCTGAGCCAATTGCAATTTCCCTAAATCCTGTTTTGTGGCACCTGACCACACGACTGAACAGTAGTCCAGGTGAGACAAAACTAGGGCCTGTAGCACCTGCCTTGTTGATAGTGTTTAAGGTAGAAACTAGGGCCTGTAGGACCTGCCTTGTTGACAGTGTTGTTAAGAAGGTAGAAACTAGGGCCTGTAGGACCTGCCTTGTCGATAGTGTTTAAGGTAGAAACTAGGGCCTGTAGGACCTGCCTTGTTGATAGTGTTGTTGTTAAGGTAGAAACTAGGACCTGCCTTGCTGATAGTGTTGTTAAGAAGGTAGAAACTAGGACCTGTAGGACCTGCCTTGTTGATAGTGTTGTTAAGAAGG
>NW_026278357.1:0-49677 GCF_023373465.1 Oncorhynchus keta | reverse complement strand
CCTTGATTCACTGTTGTGGTCGGCCTGTCTCGGGTTGCCTCCCCCTTGGGTTGTACCGTGGCGGAGATCTTTGTGAGGCCATACTTTCGGCCTTGTCTCAGGATGGTGAAGCTGTGTGGTTGAAGATATCCCTCTAGTGGTGTGGGGGATGTGCTTTGGCAAAGTGGGTGGGGTTATATCCTTCCTGTTTGGCCCTGTCCGGGGGTGTCCTCGGATGGGGCCACAGTGTCTCCTGACCCTCCTGTCTCAGCCTCCAGTATTTATGCTGCAGTAGCTTGGTGTGTCGGGGGGCTAGGGGTCAGTTTGTTATATCTGAGTACTTCTCCTGTCCTATTCGGTGTCCTGTGTGAATCTAAGTGTGCTCTCTACCCTCTCCTTCTTCTCTTCTCTCTCTCGGAGGACCTGAGCCCTAGGACCATGTCCCAGGACTACCTGACATGAGGACTCCTTGCTGTCCCCAGTCCACCTGGCCATGCTCCTGCTCCAGTTTCAACTGACCTGAGCCCTAGGACCGTGCCCCAGGACTACCTGACATGAAGGCTCCTTGCTGTCCCCAGTCCACCTGACTGTGCTGCTGCTCCAGTTTCAACTGTTCTGCCTTATTATTATTCGACCATGCTGGCTATTTATGAACATTTGAACATCTTGGTCATGTTCTGTTATAATCTCTACCCGCACAGCCAGAAGAGGACTGGCCACCCCACATAGCCCGGTTCCTCTCTAGGTTTCTTCCTAGGTTTTGGCCTTCTAGGGAGTTTTTCCTAGCCACCGTGCTTTTACACCTGCATTGTTTGCTGTTTGGGGTTTTAGGCTGGGTTTCTACAGCACTTTGAGATATCAGCTGATGTACGAAGGGCTATATAAATAAATTTGATTTGATTTGATTTGACGGATTTGATGATCTTTATGGCCTCCTGTGACATCAGGTGTGTATGTGTCCTGGAGGGCAGGTAGTTTGCCCCGTGATGCGTTGTGCAGACCTCACTACCTCTGGAGAGCCTTACGGTTGAGGGCGGAGCAGTTGCCGTACCAGGCGGCATACAGCCCGCCAGGATGCTCTTGATTGTGCATCTGTAGAAGTTTGTGAGTGCTTGGTGACAAGCCGAATTTCTTCAGCCTCCTGAGGTTGAAGAGGCGCTGCTGCGCCTTCACCCACGCTGTCTGTGTGAGTGGACCAATTCAGTTTGTCTGTGATGTGTATGCCGAGGAACTTAAAACTTGCTACCCTCTCCACTACTGTTCCATCGATGGGATAGGGGTGTTCCCTCTGCTGTTTCCTGAAGTCCACAATCATCTCCTTAGTTTTGTTGACGTTGAGTGTGAGGTTATTTTCCTGACACCACACTCAGAGGGCCCTCACCTCCTCCCTGTAGGCAGTCTCATCGTTGTTGGTAATCATGCCTACCACTGCTGTGTCGTCCGCAAATTTGATGATTGAGTTGGAGGCGTGCGTGGCCACGCAGTCGGGGTGGAACAGGGAGTACAGTGAGAGGGCTCAGAACGCACCCTGTGGGGCCCCAGTGCTGGGAGGATCAGCGGGGTGGAGATGTTGTTGCCTACCCTCACCACCTGGGGCGGCCTGTCAGGAAGTCCAGTACCCAGTTGCACAGGGCGGGGTCGAGACCTAGGGTCTCAAGCTAGATGACGAGCTTGAGGGAATATGGTGTTGAATGCCGAGCTGTTGTCGACATGGAACAGCATTCTCACATAGGTATTCCTCTTGTCCAGATGGGTTAGGGCAGTGTGGCTGAGGATTGCATCGTCTGTGGACCTATTTGGGCGGTAAAGCAAATTGGAGTGGGTCTAGGGCAGAGGTGGGCAAACTTTTGACTCAAGGGCCACAATGGGTTCTAAAATTTGACAGAGGGGCCGGGCCAGGAGCATTTGGAGGGAGTGTTTGGGCCGGATATACTAAAGCATTAAATGTAGTGTGTGCAAACCTCATAGCACAGTAAGAACACTACAACCCAATTTATTAACTGTCTTTCAAATGTGAAAAATAGCCCTTATCAGTTAATAAATTTGTCTCAAGGAATATGCAAGATATGGCATTTACATACTATTTCGCAGATACTGGGAGGAGGAAATGTAAATAGATTAAAATAACATACGCACTGTGATTTATCAAGATTGCGTCTGTTTTTAATACGTTTCAATCGAAGGTGCACAGTTAAAGAAATCAACATTTATTGAAAATGGAATCACTTTCAACATTCAAAACATATTATTACACAACGAAATACTCAAGCTCAATAATATCTACTTGTGTTAAACTCCGCAAAATCATGGATGGATTGTCCTGACCGCGCTCTACAAACTCGCCACGGACGCCCCGCCTTCACGCGCAAACAGTACACGTGTATCGTTACCAAGCACACAGACATAGGCTGTATTAAATATCCTACCTGTAGCTGAAAATTTAAATTTAAATTAAGAAGCGATGTGCGAGCGTGTTAATTAAGCTACTGTACCGCTGCTGTGCGTAAATGCGCATTGCTCTTAATTAAAGACGCACTTCCAAACTTTCCATATGCATTTTTTCATAACACAGCAGAAAAACTCACCATTTCAGTGGGAACAGTGTTGTTGGACTCCCTTTTTGCCAGTGCATCAAAGTCTGGAGTTAGTTTTGTTGTGGCAATTCTCAGGACAGATCTGAGGTGTTGGTCAGTTAACTTGGATCTGTGATGGGCTTTTGTTGAGTCAAGTTCTGTTGACTCTGTAAATTAGCTGCCAACCTCTGAGCAGTAGCCGCCCGTTCTTGTGTTGACTGCTTGCTAGCATAGTTTGCATGCTTCGTGGCAAAGTGACGGGGCTGATATTGTACTCTTTGAAAACCGCAACAGCTTCTTGGCATATCAGACATACAGCCGTTGATCGGACTTCAGTGAAGAAGTATTTTGTTGTCCACTCCTTATTAAACACTCGGCATTCGCTGTCCACTTTCCTTCTCTTTGGTCCGCTCATTTTCACAGAAGGGCTTAATGGTGACGTGAAACGAAGTGAAAATTAAAGTGAAATAAAGAGAAACACGCGCCACTCAACAACGGTCAATGTGTTTTGAGTGCGCCATCTATTGGGGAAACGTGGGCATTGCAGGGAAAGGGGAAAAAAGGAGGTTTTTACTATAATTTGGACAAGTTCGGCGGGCCGGATTAAAAGCCTAACGGGCCGTATGTGGCCCGCGGGCCGTGGTTTGCCCATGTCTGGTCTAGGGTGTCAGGTAGGTGGAGGTGATATGGTCCTGACTAGTCTCTCAAAGCACTTCATGATGACGGGAAGTGAGTGCTACGGGCGGTAGTCGTGCCATTACCTTAGCTTTCTTGGGAACAGGAACAATGGTGGCCCTCTTGAAGCATGTGGGAACAGCAGACTGGCATAGGTATTGAATATGGGATTGTAGGGCGCGGGGCTGCTCTATCTCTGGGCCTGGTGTCAAGCTGGAGGTGAACACTAGTTCAAATGATGACGGGAAGTGAGTGCTACGGGGGCGGTAGTCAGCTCAGTTACCTTAGCTTTCTTGCTGCCCTCTTGAGCATGTGGGAACAGCAGACTGGGGGATTGATTGAATATGTCCGCACACCGGCCAGCTGGTCTGCGCATGCTCTGAGGGCGCGGCTTTGGGCCTGCAGCCTTGCGAGGCTAACACGTTTAAATGTCTTACTCACCTCGGCTGCAGTGAAGGAGAGTCCGCATGTTTTCTTTGCAGTCCGTGTCAGTGGCACTGTATTGTTCTCAAAGCGGGCAAAAGTTATTTAGTCTGCCTGGGAGCAAGACATCCTGGTCCGTGACTGGGCTGGATTTCTTCTTGTAGTCCCGTGATTGACTGTAGACCCTGCCACATGCCTCTTGTGTCTGAGCTGTTGAATTGAGATTCTACTTTGTCTCTGTACTGACTCTTAGCTTGTTTGATAGCCTTGGGAGGGAATAGCTGCACTGTTTGTATTCGGTCATGTTACCAGTCACGTTGCCTGATTAAAAGCAGTGGTTCACGCTTTTCAGTTTTATGCAAATGCTGCCATCAATCCACAGTTTCTGGTTAGGAAATGTTTTAATCGTTGCTATGGGAACGACATCTTCAACGCACGTTCTAATGAACTCGCACACCGAATCAGCGTATTCATCAATATTGTTATCTGACGCAATACAAAACATATCCCAGTCCACGTGATGGAAGCAGTCTTGGAGAGTAGAGTCAGCTTGGTCGGACCAGCGTTGGACAGACCTCAGCGCGGAGCTTCTTGTTTTATTTTCTGTCTGTAGGCAGGGATCAACAAAATGGAGTCGTGGTCAGCTTTTCCGAAAGGAGGGCGGGGCAGGGCATTATATGTGTCGCGGAAGTTAGAGTAACAATGATCCAAGGTTTTCCCGCCCCTGGTTGTGCAATCGATATGCTGATAAAATTTAGGGAGTCTTGTTTTCAGATTAGCCTTGTTAAAATCCCCAGCTACAATGAATGCAGCCTCCGGATAAATGGATTCCAGTTTGCAAAGAGTCAAATAGAGTTCTGTTCAGAGCCATCGATGTGTCTGCTTGGGGGGATATATACGGCTGTGGATATAATCGAAGAGAATTCTCTTGGTAGATAATGCGGTCTACATTTGATTGTGAGGAATTCTAAATCAGGTGAACAGAAGGATTTTGAGTTCCTGTATGTTTCTTTCATCACACCATGTCTCGTTAGCCATAAGGCATACGCCCCCGCCCTACCTTCTTACCAGAAAGATGTTTGTTTCTGTCGGCGCGATGCGTGGAGAAACCCGCTGGCTGCACCGCCTCCAATAGCATCTCTCCAGTGAGCCATGTTTCCGTGAAGCAAAGAACGTTACAGTCTCTGATGTCCCTCTGGAATGCTACCCTTGCTCGGATTTCATCAACCTTGTTGTCAAGAGACTGGACATTGGCGAGAAGAATGCTAGGGAGTGGTGCACGATGTGCCCGTCTCCGGAGTCTGACCAGAAGACCGCCTCGTTTCCCTCTTTTCAGAGTCGTTTTTTGGGTCGCTGCATGAGATCCATTCCGTTGTCCTGTTTGAAAGGCAGAACACAGGATCCGCATCGCGAAAAACATATTCTTGGTCGTACTGATGGTGAGTTGACGCTGATCTTATATTCAGTAGTTCTTCTCGACTGTATGTAATGAAACCTAAGATGACCTGGGGTACTAATGTAAGAAATAACACGTAAAAAAAACTGCATAGTTTCCTAGGAACTCGAAGCGAGGCGGCCATCTCTGTCGGCGCTGGAAGCCCAGAAACAGACTCCATGAGGGTGGTATGAGGGCCCAACGTCCACAGGTGGGGGTTGTGCTTACAGCCCAACACCATGCAGGACGTTTGGCAAATTCGCCACTGGCGCCATGTGCTCTTCACAGATGAAAGCAGGTTCACACTGACTACGTGACAGTCTGGAGACGCCGTGGAGAACGTGCTGCTGCCTGCAACATCCTCCAACATGACCTGTTTGTCGGTGGGCCAGTCATGGTGTGGGGTGGCATTTCTCTTTGGGGGCCGCACGGCCCTCCATGTGCTCGCCAGAGGTAGCCTGACTGCCATTAGGTACCGAGATGAGATCCTCAGACCCTTGTGAGACCATATGCTGGTGCGGTTGGCCCTGGGTTCCTCCTAATGGAAGACAATGCTAGACCTCATGTGGCTGGAGTGTGTCAGCAGTTCCTGCAAGAGGAAGGCATTGATGCTATGGACTGGCTCGCCCGTTCCCAGACCTGAATCCAATTGAGCACATCATGTCTCGCTCCACCCACCAACACCACGTTGCACCACAGACTGTCCATGAGTTGGCAGATGCTTTAATCCAGGTCTGGGAGGAGATCCCTCAGGAGACCATCCGCCACCTCATCAGGAGCATGCCCAGGCGTTGTAGGGAGGTCATACAGGCACGTGGAGGCCACACACACTACTGAGCCTCATTTTGACTTGTTTTAAGGACATTACATCAAAGTTGGATGAGCGTGGAGTGTGGTTTCCACTTTAATTTTGAGTGTGAATCCCAATCCAGACCTCCATGGCTTGATAAATTTGATTTCCATTGATCATTTGTGTGATTTTGTTGTCAGCACATTGAACTATGTAAAGAAAAAGTATTTAATAAGAATATTTCATTCATTCAGATCTAGGATGTGTTATTTTTAGTGTTCCCTTTATTTTTTTTGAGCAGTGTATATAGACCAAATTATGTGGACAACCATACAAATGAATGGATTCGGCTATTTCAGCCACACTTGTTGCTGACGGTTTATAAAATCGAGTGTACAGCAATGCAATCTTTATAGACAAACATTAGCAGCCTTACGGAAGAGCTCAGTGACTTTCAACGTGGCACTGTCATAGGATGCCACATTTCAAACAAGTCAGTTTGTCAAATTTCTGCCATTGGACTCAGTGGCAACACGTTATCTTGAGTGATGAAACATGCTTCACCATCTGGAAGTCCGACGGTCAAATCTGGGTTTGGCGGATGCCAGGAGAACGATACCTGCCCAAACGCATAGTGCCAATTGTAAAGTTTAGTGGAGGGGACTGTTTTCCTGGTTCGGGCTTAGCCCCTTAGTTCCAGTGAAGGGAAATCTTAACGCTATAGCATAAAATTATAGTCTGGACAATTCTGTGCTTCCAACTTTGTGACAACCGTTTGGGATAGACCCTTTCCTGTTCCAGCATGAGGAATGCCTCCGTGCACAAAGAGAGGTCCATACAGAAAGCGTGTCGAGATCGGTGTGGAAGAACTTGACTGGCCCGCACAGAGCCCTGACCTCATCGAACACCTTTGGGACAAATTGGAGCACCAACTGCGAGCCAGGCCTAATCGCCCAACATCAGTGCCCAACCTCACTAATCCAAGCAAGTCCCCGCAGCAATGTTCCAACATCTAGTGGAAAGCCTTCCCAGAAGAGTGGAGGCTGTTATGGATAAAAGTGGGGACCAACTCCATATTAAATGCCCATGATTTTGGAATGAGATGTGGACACCTGCTCGTCGAACATGCACTACATGACCAAAAGTATATCCAAAATCAGACTCAAGTAATTAGTTACGGTTTTCCATTACATCTAGAGCATTTGTGACTGTAGCAGGAGCTAGCAACCATTTCATTCATTTTTTGCCACCCTTCCCCTGACACCCGTCATATTCAATGCGTGTTGCACGTTCGTATATTCATCAGTTATTCAGCGCTCTGACACACAAACGAGAGTTCTCTGAAATCAGAGTAGATAGCCAAAATGAATTTACGAAGTTTATTCTCAAAGTCGCGGGGGATGTCACGTCCTACTTTCATCAGTACACTCATAACCTAAGCATTACAAAATATCTATTAAATCAAATAACTGTATGTCGCAAATAAGCAATAAATGTTTTTGTTGACCAGATTCAACACTCCATACAAAAAGTCATTTTTTGGTGAGCGAATAATTACCACCTGCTGGAGGGAGACAGATTCTCCGCTGAGTTGGGCCCCTCTCTTTGGGTGCGTTCATAAATTTACTCTGGTATCTACTACTATTTCAGATAACTCTCGTCCGAGTCTGCCAGAGCACAAGAATGCGCAACACCAGTTGAACGTGAGCAAACGTTGGCAAAAATACTTAATTAAAATTGTTGCCAGCAGTACAGTTACAACGCTCTAGATAACATGAACAGTCTAATCAGCTCTGCTAGTGCGAGTAAAATTGTCAGTGTGCAGTGTTCTCTCGGTGTCTGGAAGTAGCTAGCAAGCTAGCCAACTTTTGCCAGTTAGCTTGGGTGCTTAACCGACGTGAGGTCAGAATGGTCGAATCAACCCCACTTCTCGGCCAGTGTGCACTCACGAGTAGGCTGGACAATGGAACAAGTCCAAATTCACCTAAGAATGAAAAACGGCCAAAGAACGTTGAACAATGACTGTTCTGGCTGTTTAAAAATCGGTCACATATTGAAAAAGAGGACAGGGACATATGTTTTGTTTAGGGTATACACTGTTTTCTGAAGAAGAAAACCATTAACCATGGAGCAGAAACATTTTGAATTTGATGGCTATGTGCCAGCCATCGCTAATAATGTGACATGGAACCCAAACCGGCTGCGTGCGTGCGCATCGTGCATAAATGCATTTTGTCCCCCACAACAAATGCGATCATGACAAGCAGGTTAAAATATCAAAAACTCAACCAATTACATTAAATTTGGGGACAGGTCAAAAGGCATTAACCTCTTGCTCCTACCCGACACGCAGGCGTCCCATCTAGACATCTGGAATGCAAATGCGCTACGCTAAATGCTAATAGCACTCGTTAAAACTCAAACGTTCATTAAAATACACATGCAGGGTACTGAATTAAAGCTACACTCGTTGTGAATACAGGCAACAAGTCAGATTTTTTAAAATGCTTTTCGGCGAAAGCATGAGAAGCTATTATCTGATAGCATGTAACACCCCAAAAGACCCGCAGGTGACGTAAACAAAATAATTAGCATAGTCGGCACTACACAAAACGCACAAATAAAATATAAAAACATTCATTACCTTTGACCATCTTCTTTGTTGGCACTCCTAGATGTCCCATAAACATCACTATTGGGTCTTTTTTCGATTAAATCGGTCCATATATAGCCTAGATATCGATCTATGAAGACTGTGATCAAGGAAAATAATAGCATTTTATAACGTAACGTCATTTTTTTATTAAAAAGTTGATGATAAACTTTCACAAAACACTTAAATACTTTTGTAATGCAACTTTAGGTATTAGTAACGTTAATAAGCGATCAAATTGATCACGAGGCGATGTATATTCTATAGCTGTACGTCTGGAAATAATGTCCGGGTACATCTCAACCAAAATATCCGGTCGGAGACCGGAAGAAAGGCGCTACCTTGTGTCCGTTTGACCAAGAAACAAATCGTAGGCAAATGACAAGACTGTTGACATCGTGTGGAAGCTGTAGGTATTGCAACCTCGGCCCCATTTAATGTGGTTCACATTCAACAATGGGTTCTAGTGGCACATGGATATATTTTCGCATTTTCAGTGATCAGATTTTCCTGCGTTTTTCGATGAAACGCATGTTCTGTTATAGTCACAGCCGTGATTTAACCAGTTTTATAAACGTCTGAGTGTTTTCTATCCACACATACTAATCATATGCATATACTATATTCCTGGCATGAGTAGCAGGGCGCTGAAATGTTGCTCGATTTTTAACAGAATGTTCGAAAAAGTAGGGGGTAGGAGTAACAGGTTAAACATGTATGGCAATTTAGTTAGCTAGCTTGCACAGGCAACTAATTTGTCCTATTTAGCTAGCTTGCTGTTGCTAGCTCATTTGTCCTGGGATAAACATTGAATTGTTATTTTACCTGAAATTCACAAGGTCCTTTACTCCGACAATTAATCCACACATAAAACGGTCAACTGAATCATTTCTAGTCATCTCTCCTCCCCTCCAGGCTTTTCATCTTTGAACTTAACGTAAACTCACCCCCTTCGTACAAATGTGCACAACCGCAACATTCAAACGAGGCTACAAAGAAAACTAATGGGACTGTAGCGACTGTGTTGACGTCAAAATCTGGGGTGTGAACTAGATTCCTACTCAAGAGTTGATCAACATGGTAATGGCACTATAGTATTGGAGAAAGTTGAAAAGAACTGACCCTCCGTTACATCGTGTCGTGTCATGTCGTAACGCAGCACGCATAAAGCAACTATTTCTGTCTTACGATCTCCATCCACTAGGTGTAGCACAGTAATTGTGTCATCACTGCATGTGATCATCATTCCCAAAGCCGCTGTTTACTTCTAAGATCACTTTAGCACCGCACTAAAAACCGATTCAAATTCGACAAAAACCTTAAAATAGGTATGCATTCACACATTATATAAACTTTAGTGTTTTATTTACATTTCGAGGCGATTAGGTGACGAGTTGGACAGATAGTGAAAAAAGAGTGAAAAAAGCAATTTTCCCACACAACATCTCTCCTTTTCACTATCACGCATTAGTTTCGCTTCCCCACCTGCCATTTTCTAAAAGACCCGACGCGGCTCCATTGCCTGCTTGAATTATGCAGAAACGGGCGCGTTTAGGTCATGTAATTGGTAATGTTGGAAAGGAGAAATTGTGCTTTACAATGGTATTGACATTACAGTTGATCTGGAAGTATTACGTTTTGGGGCGCTAAAATAAGGGTAATTGTACGGACCAAGGCGATGTACGAGTTTACGTTATATGGTAATTGGCATCTAAACTTTCATAGCATTACCACTACAACGGCAAAACAGTTAGTCTTTCAATCACCTACGTGGTATAACCAATGAGGAGATGGCACGGTACCTGCTTCTATAAACCAATGAGGAGATGGGGAAGGCAGGACTTGCACCGCGATATGCGTAAGAAATAGGAATTACTTATATTTTAGCCCTTGGCAAAGCAGACGCTCGTTGGCTCAATAATTGAATAACAATAATTGCACACAAAGTAGACTACACCTGTCAATAATAAGGTAGCCGAGGAAAGCAGAAAAGATCTAAATGCCAACAATAGCGAGGCAGGCATTGTGACACAAACAATCGGCTGGGAATAGAACATTCGGAAGGCGAGTCCAATAGAACTAATGAGCTGGCAGGGTGTAAAATGCATAAAATTGGGCATGTATTTTTCGCGATTTACTATAGAATTACGGCAAGCAGCTGGGACATAAAGTAATATTACTTAATTAACTGTGTTCCACGACGCATGCAATTAAATATTTTTATAAAAGCGTTACAAATGGAATGTGTCCAGCCTATACATAGGTAGCTACACCGGCCCAAAGTATTCGCAACCCAACTCCACCGTGATGCTAACGGTACAACAGCTAACTAATTAGCCAGGCTAGCAAAACCGTAGTCAAATAGTATGTATCTACTGCGTTACCAAGCTTTGTTATTTTGTATTTTCGTGATTTTATTGAAATAGTTGAGCAATATGGCACGAGGGGTGTGACATGTTATGGCCAAAAGAAAACAGCAATGGCGTATTGTAGGCACAAACTCCGCCTTGCCATGGTTCGTTGGGAAAGCCTATAGACAGAGCGGAAGAGTTATTGTGTTTGTAAATTCACTCCGAGTGCCAGAGTGCGCTCTGGGCGTTCGTAAATTCAGAGCGTTGTCAATGTCCATTTGTAAATGCAGAGCGTTTTCGCTCTCTGACTAGTCGTTTTGATCAACTCCATTGATGTCTAGTTTGAGGAAACACTCGGATATTGTAGCTGGATCAGCTTGCTACCGTGTTAGTGTCCATTGCTAGCTAGCACTTTCTCTAATTTCCAACAATGATCATCTATGGTATTTGGAAGTCTTACCTTATTGTTCAAATTGGCTGTCCACTCTCTTCAAAAAGCTGCTCCGTCGAATATTTATTGTAACTCACTGTTCTGGCTTCTTCTTCTATGCTAACATGGCGGTCCGCAAACAATCGACAATCGTTTACGTGCATGCCGCCACCTACTGGGCTGGAATGTACGATCAATCTTGATCTGCCCAATTCTGTACTACCATGAAAATAAAATTGAAAACCAAATAAATCCCTATCAACTTCTACCCCCCAAAAACCTCCACCTCCCCAACACCCATACCCCATTCAACTGTGTATATATATATATCATGCTGAAACACTCCCGCTAGAATTGTTCAGCATGTCAACAACCATTTCAACGGTAAACATCTGTTACCCCGAACATCTATTTTGTCGTCTCAACAATAACCTTCAAGCTGGCATTTCTGCTTTCCACAACAGAGTCGTATTGATAACCTTACCAATAAAAGCTAGTCAACTTCATTCATTATCAAAGTGTCCTTTGACACTGCACGTTCATGAGCACAAGATTTCTGAACAGGCCTCCAAACCATGCCAGGACCAGCAGAAACACCAGTCCAACATTAGGTCCACTTACTACAGGAGCAGCCATGGAAGCTCATAATGTAAAAAATATATATTCAAAAATGAATCTAAATCAAACTTTGTCACATGCGCCAAATATTGTAAACAAGTGTAACTCACTGCTAAATGTTATCTTATTTTATAATTGTGGTGTCAGTTAAGAACAAATTCTTATTTTCAATGTTGCCTAGGAACAATGGGTTAACTGGGGGCAGAAGGGACAGATTTTTACCTTGTCAGCTCAGGATTTGATCTGCAACTTTCCAGTTACTAGTCCACCTAACCACTAGGCTACCTGCAGCTTTAACTGTGCAACAGTGAAACCTATACCTGTAGTCTTACAGCAACTGCTTACGATATATCATGACTAATTCTATATCCCTGAGCCTCTCTGCACCTGGCATCCACCAAATGCTGCACTATGTTCCACCCCCATAATTACAACAACGCGTAACCATGCGCTCTGTTAAGAAGCAGTGTGGCTTGGTTGGGTTGTGTTTCGGAGGACGCATGGCTCTCGACCTTCGTCCAGTACGGAAGTTGTAGCAATGAGACAAGACAGTAACTACTAACAATTGGATACCATGAAATTGGGGAGAAAAAGGGGGTATTTTTAAAAATAATAATAAATAAATAAATCAATCAATAGTTCCCGCAAAACACCAGTCTCAACGTGCAACTCTGCCTGGAAGGCCAGCATACCTGTGTCGCCTCTTCACTGTTGACTTTGAGACTGGTGTTTCTGCGGGTACTATTTACTGAAGCTGCCAGTTGAGGACTTGTGAGGTGTCTCTTTCTCAAACTAGACACTCTAATGTACTTATCCTCTTGCTCAGCAGTACCTGGCCTCCCGCTTCTCCTCTTTTCTATTCTGGTTAGAGCCAGTTTGCTGTTCTGTGGAAGGAGTAGTACACAGCGTTGTACGAGATCTTCAGTTTCTGGCAATTTCTAGCATGGAACAGCCTTCATTTCTCAGAACAAGAATATACTGACCAGTTTCAGAACAAATGTCTTTGTTTCTAGCCATTTTGAGCCTGTAATTGAACCCACAAATGCTGATGCTACAGATATTCTACTAGACTAAAGAAGGCCAGTTTATTTGCTTCTTTAATCAGCACAACAATTTTCAGCTGTGCTAACAGAATTGCAAAAATGGTTTTGTAATGATCAATTAGCCTTTTTTAAAATGATCAACTTGGATTAGCTAACACAACGTGCCATTGGAACACAGGAGTGATGGTTGCTGATAATGGCCTTCTGTACGCCATGTAAACATTCCATTAAAAAAAAGCTGCCATTTCCAGCTACAATAGTAATTTACAACATTAACAATGTCTACACTGTATTTCTGATCAATTTGATGTTATTTTAATGGACAAAAAAAAGTGATTTTCTTTCAAAAACAAGGACATTTCTAAGTGACCCCAAACTTTTGAACGGTTGTGTACAATCAGTAATCTTGCTCTGATTTGTCATCCTGAGGGTCCCAGAGATAAAATGTAGAATAGTTTTGTTTGATCAAATCAATTTTTATGTTCAAATGTAGGAACTGGGGTCTACAGTTTGACCCCACGGCTGTCTCTGGCTCCACACACACCCCTCCCGGCCATCGAGATGTGTGAAAGTTGGTGTATAAGCTAATGATCCATCATTTATGACTTTCCTGGGGGTGTGTAAACATATATTTTTTATTACCATAGCATTTTTGTTTGTTCTCTATAGTTACATTTTCAAGTATATATCAATTGACCAATTCGGCACATTTGGGCAATCTTCTGGCAGACTTGATACAAAATATTGTATTCTTGTTGTATAGTAACTAGCCACCTAAGCAAGCTAGATATGTTACAGTTGCTGCATTCTAATTTGGGAGTAACAGTAAACACCAGTGGTGTTTAGTACCTAGATACGGAGAACTTGATTGGCAGACGTGATTAGCAGAGATGGTACCTGGATAGTAGTTATGGGCATTCCAAATCTTTCTGAGAGCTGGCTCATTTGGCTCCCAAACGATTCGTCGTTCAAAATGCTTCTGAATTTACCTAGAACCATGAAAAAAATAACAAATCTGCAATGTCAGATCGTGAAATGCGAGTTCAAATACATTACCTTGCCAAATTGTAAAAAGAATCAGCGTGACCAGATTGAGGCGCTCCCCACAATTTATTGTTTCTGCAGTGAGGATTCACCTTCTTTAGATAATTATTTTGTAACTTTTCTGCAGAACAACGTTGTTTTCAGCTCAAACTGCAGTAGTAGCAGTATGCAAATCAGGGAACTAAATGAAAGGCTCTTTCACCAATGTGATTCTGTTCCCGACCTTCAACAAAAAGATCTGTTCAAAAAGAGCTATTTGTTCATGAATGACCCATCACTACTGGATAGTACACAAGTTTTGATTGGTTTAAATCATGGGGAAAACTGTCATTTTGATTGAGTGGACATCTGCAGCGTTTGTAATGCGATCTCTGTGACCGAGGTTACATTGCATAGCCGTGGTTTTGCAGTTAGGGTGCATAACTGAAAAGGGCTGACGTTAAGGGAATTTTTATCAATGATGACTAATTATGTAATCAGGACTGACGAATCAGAATACTATTATGTTACTGTATATGTACTAATCAGAATACTATTATGTTACTGTATATGTATGAATTTTATGTTTAATCCTAGTACTGAATATAATGTGTGTAAATATAATCAAGAATTAGAACAATGGCTGTCTGTTCCTTGGTAGAAATGAATGAACTATATCACCAAACTGGCTAGAATGCTTATCTACACAGGCTGACCTTGGCTCTAGGCGACGCTGACGTCATTTTCAGTTTATAACCTGTGGTAAATGTGTAATGAGCAGTACTCTCGAGAATAAACGCAGCTGGTTGATTTCAAAGGCTGGTCTCTGTCCATTTTATACCAATAAGGGTCTTACAACCCCTTATGAATTGACAGAGTGATTCATTTTAATTGGTTATTAAAACAGAGGAATTTAATTCCTGCAACAGCCGATGAGATTGAATCCCGGCCTTACTTTGGAAGTGTTTTTCCTTGTGAAACCTCTACTAGCCTACTGTACTCTACTGCCTATATGTTGCAAGCAAAAATGTCTCGTCGTATATACTGTATTTCCATGATGTATGACCATGTTTCCTTCCCTTCAGCTAAATAATAAAACATTATTCCCAAAGCAGTTCCAGGTTTGGCAAGATAACACAGACCAATCTGAGATGTGTAAATATTAGTTAAAGAACCAAGGACTGCCAAGACCCAAACACAGCATACTGTAACATTAACAATGGATGCTAGTTCAGTATTATGTATAAAGACAGAGAGAACTCTTCCTATGAACTTCCTATGGGTTAAGGAAGGATCACATAATTCCATCCAGGTCACCGGGAGGGATCAGCCCATAGAGAATGCGAGAGAAAGCATCCCTATATAGTTCCCATTATGGTGTCTAAGCACACGGGAAGAACCTTCATTCCGAAGTAGTCAATTTGTCATGATTAGCTGATCCCTCCTGATGACCCGGTTGGGCATGACTACAACAGGATTACTGGGATGGAACAGCCAATAAAGTTGAAGTACCACCCAGTTGACTACATACAAATAGGGGAAGCACTCAATAGCACTGCCCATGCTAAAACTGCCTTTGGCCACTAGAGGCATCTATCAATCTCTATGGATCATCCAAATAATTATACGTGTGTGAACATTCCACAACTGCAGGTGGCAGTAAATCAAAACCTTGGCTTTGTACCTGCTCAAACAACACACTTCAGGTGGCAGTATGCACCCTTTAAGTTAGTTTACCAAATCATAGGTGTAGAAGAAAACTCACTACTTCAAAATGGAGATGGTCTCAGTGGCGCTGTCTATGCTCTCACAGATGCCATAATGGGAGAGATATTCCCTGCAATTTATCCAGAACGCCATAATCGGACAGATACAAAGATGTTGACTACTTCTGGATGGAGCCCACCTAGTGTTCAACCTTCCAAAGTTCTCCCAGGTCACCCTGCTCCTTCGCACAGTTCCTCCACTGGCTTTCAGTCAAAGCCTGCATGCACTACAAGACCATGGTGCTATACCTAAACCTTGAGCCACCTTTGATCTCTTGGCCCTTATGACTGAGAAATTGTTGTCCCCTCTAGCTCACTGTAAGGGCTGGATTCAATCCATATCACAGAAGATCTGTGTTAAATGTAAAGGTAATTTGCAATTGAGCTGACATATGCAGTGTTTGCGTGAATGCTGTCTCCACAACCGAACATTGCCTTTAATTGTCAATTGCACTATTAAGCAGATTTTCAGCGCTACGGATTGAATAGTGCGATAAGTCAATCTGGATGAGAACACTGCTAAATTAAAAATGTACATTTAGACACTAAGATGCGATGCCTAAGTCTATGGTATCAATATTAACCCGTGGAGAAAGATGGAGGTTTAATTGATTGGTACATTAAGTTCATTTTAATCAAACAAGTGCAACAAACATGTTTCATAACTGGCTGCCCACAACATACTAGTTTAATGTGGTTCCACACTGATAATTGAACAGGTTCCAGACACAGACGGAAACCAAAGAGAAAAGTACAGCATATAGGGACAGAGGTGAGATCCACAGAATACTTCAAACACACATTAATACTTCATTTTGTGAATTCTGTGCTCCTCTGTTGGATATTGTAGTTTAAGATCAAATGAAAGATGACATTTATGGAAAAAGGATGAAAATTGTATTGTTTGGTTATGTTTAACACCGATATGCTTACTTAGTAAGGTACATTGATCAGAATAAAGCTAATTCAAATGGACTATACAATAGACACTGAACTCCAATATTGATTATACTTTTATTTGCAACATTCTAAACTTGCCCTACTAAATAAGAACCTGGTTTCATATATGAAGCAACCCCTAGTGTTATGAAAACAAGTGCTATTAGTGCTCACACAACATATTAAATGTGTTACTTTCATTAGGACAGCCTGGAATAAAAAGGGCAGTGGGAAATGTCAAGATAATAGAAAGAAATAAAGGCTACAACTGCAGAATGTTTGGTATTTTCCCTTGACATAGTGAAGAATCCAGAGCACGTTGAACATTCAAAATGCATTAAGCTGAGCCTGATATTACCGAGAGCTACAGGTTTCCTGCCTATAGAACACCATGATCCAGTGGTCCTGTTGGAAGAGACTCTTGCAACATTTTCATTCAAACTTATTTACATTAATTTACAAAATATATATTTAATTGGCTTATCTACAGTAGAACTGCAAAATAATAGTGCAAATAAAGACTCCAAATCTGGATCATGAGCAAGAGTCCTTGATCCCTCAAAGAACTAGCACTTTAAAAAATAAGTATAAAGCATCAATTCCTTTAGCAGTCATTGTCTCCGGTGTTCCAAGAGTTATCCTAATAAATCCAAGCTTTTCAGATTCACGTCACAATAACACAATTACTACTTATCAATGACTAGAGCGAAACTTGGTGAAAGCCCATTGATTCACATTGAACCAGATGTTCTGGTCTATCAAACCAGTGAAGGCCTTTGGTGGTATGACTTACATATTGTGGGTCTTGTATGAAAATGTATGCACTCACTACTGTAAGTTGCTCAACTAAATTACAAATGTTTTGTTTATCTTAACAGATATGATTTCCTTCAACCCCCAGAGCTGGCAAAATTGGCTTTGTGAGGCATGTTCACCCAGAAAATCAGAGACCCTACATATGGGTGAATTTTAACATGAGAATGTTGCAATGAGTTAAATCAGGATCAGACTAGGAGTGATTTGTGAAGTACACTGAAACATACAAGTAATCAAGTTAGGCCACTCCTTAAGCACAAGCTCCCAAATGGAAGTGAACCAATACATTCTTCATCAGGAGGTTTCTAATCATCGTGTAATAGAGATTCCTTTTAAAGTATATGAACCATTCCCGGTGTTTGGGAGGGTGGTAGATTCAGGGACATCACAGCAGCCATTTTACTGTGACTCCTTCCTTCTCAATGAAGCAGGAGGAGACTGAGGTAAAGTAGAAGACTTGGCACTGAAAAGAAGACACCCCAAAAATACATTTCTTTATACACTGATAACCATCTGCCCAGCATTTTTTTACAAAATCAACGTGGACCTGTGGAGCACAAACTGGATAAAATCTGTTGGACTTTGACACATATCACTGAACAGCTGCCACAACATGTCAGCTTGAAGCCAAGTTTGAGATCATTATGTTTCAGTTCAAGGTTCAAAAAGTCATCATGCTCACCATTCCAAATAAACATTTTGCATTATTCTAATTAATTCTCAATCACCCATCTTTCCTTATTATCTCAAATTAAATCAAAATGTATGCTCATAAACGCTGTCTGAGTTTTTAGTGGCCACATTTCCTGAGTAGCCACCGAGAGCTGTAACACAAACACTCTAGTAATCATGACTATTTCTAGATGACCAGGTAGCCAAGCCTCACAAAAACCACCAGCTTTGCCCAATGCTCACCACCTGAGCGACTTCCCGGCAAGTAGCCTAGCAGTTAAGAGCGTTGGGCCAGTAACCACTAGCTATACTGCTTGTTCTGTGCGTGATTTCCTGCAATCCAGGAATGTCAGTGTTCTGCCACAGCCAGCAAAGAGCCAGGATCTCAATCCCATTAAGCATGTCTGGGACCTCTGATGTTGGACTGTAATAGACTATAGTCTCTTCCTTGACTGATATTGTTATCCACATTGCTCGTCATACAAAATGTTTTATAACATTAAAAGAATCTGCTGACACTTACCAAGTACACCAACACTGCCCACTATTTTCCCAGCATTGTCTGTCAATAAACAAACAGAAGGAAGGTGACATGAATTTGCAGTGAAGCTGAAATCACCAAAATACGACTTGGAATCAAAGAGAAAAATGATATAGCTACAACAAAAATATGAATAGCAACTGGGTGATCGCTTACTGTTGGTGTCTGGGGTTGTATGAGTGGCGTCAGGTACACGATCGGTTACATAAAAGGGACAGAGAACACACAGATTTAACAATTACTAATACAGAATACGGATGTTGGATAAAACAAATCAAATAATGTAGTGAAAGAATGAGGTGGTGTTAGTGGCTTGGCATGCTGGTGAAGAAACTAGTGTTACATTTCAACACATTCAACATTTTATTTCCGTGTTTGAGGCCATGAGCTCACATAGCTCAAGGTAGGATTCAGCTGTTTGTGAGGACAGCGTAGGATTACTTCATGCATTTGATATGGGTTAAGATTTTCTCCATGACCACTTGACAGGTACATTGTTACATATATTCAGATCACAATCAGTCCTTTGTTTCAGGTGAAGGAGAGTCTGGAGAAAATACACCATAAACTACCACTGGATGCCGTCCAGATTACATTTGAATGTATAATTCAAGTGTCAATGGAAGTTTAGACAAAAACTAGGGAATTTAGTGAGCATACTAGGCTGTGTATACCACACAGAACAAATGACGATTCTTTACCTCAGCCAGAGACTGACATTAACTTGGTGTTAAGGTCATTCAAAAGCCTCAGACTATTACCACAAAGGATCAAAGGTTAGGCTAATACAATGAGTTAATGTGTTCGGTGACAGGTTCAGCTGTACAAAAGGCACTCTCTGATCAAATGAAAGTTTGTATTCGGCGCACGTGACAACAGGTGTAGGTAGACCTTACAGTGAAATGCTTACTTACAGGTTCTAACCAATAGTGCGAAAAAAAGGTGTGTGTAGGTAAGTAATGAAATAAAACAGTAAAAAGACATTTGAAAATAACAGTAGCAAAGCTATATACAGACACCTGTTAGTCAGGCTAATTGAGGTAGTATGTACATGTAGGTATGGCTAAAGTGACTATGCATATACACTTCTCAAAAAAATAAAGGGAACACTTAAACAACACAATGTAACTCCAAGTCAATCACACTTCTGTGAAATCATACTGTCCACTTAGGAAGCAACACTGATTGACAATAAATTTCACAAGCTGTTGTGCAAATGAAATAGACAACAGGTGGAAATTATAGACAATTAGCAAGACACCCCCAATAAAGTAGTGGTTCTGCAGGTGGGGACCACAGACTACTTCAGTTCCTATGCTTCCTGGCTGAGGTTTGTCACTTTTGAATGCTGGCGGTGCTTTCACTCTAGTGGTAGCATGAGACGGAGTCTACAACCCACACAAGTGGCTCAGGTAGTGCAGCTCATCCAGGATGGCACATCAATGCGAGCTGTGGCAAGGTTTGCTGTGTCTGTCCAGCAGGCCACAAATGTGCATGTGTCTGCTCAAACGGTCAGGAACAGACTCCATGAGGGTGGTATGAGGGCCCGACGTCCACAGGTGGGGGTTGTACTTACAGCCCAACACCGTGAAGGACTTTTGGCAATTACCAGAGAACACCAAGATTGGCAAATTCGCCACTGGCGCCCTGTGCTCTTCACAGATGAAAGCAGGTTCACACTGAGCACATGTGGCAGAAGTGACAGAGTCTGGAGACGCCGTGGAGAACGTTCTGCTGCCTGCAACATCCTCCAGCATGACCTGTTTGGCGGTGGGTCAGTCATGGTGTGTGGCATTTCTTTGGGGGGGCCGCACAGCCCTCCATGTGCTCGCCAGAGGTAGCCTGACTGCCATTAGGTACCGAGATGAGATCCTCAGACCCCTTGTGAGACCATATGCTGGTGCGGTTGGCCCTGGGTTCCTCCTAATGGAAGACAATGCTAGACCTCTGGAGTGTGTCAGCAGTTCCTGCAAGAGGAAGGCATTGATGCTATGGACTGGCTCGCCCGTTCCCCAGACCTGAATCCAATTGAGCACATCTGGGACATCATGTCTCGCTCCACCCACCAACGCCACGTTGCACCACAGACTGTCCAGGAGTTGGTGGATGCTTTAGTCCAGGTCTGGGAGGAAATCCCTCAGGAGACCATCCGCCACCTCATCAGGAGCATGCCCAGGCGTTGTAAGGGAGGTCATACAGGCACGTGGAGGCACACACACACGACTGAGCCTCATTTTGACTTGTTTTAAGGACATTACATCAAAGTTGGAGCAGCCTGTAGTGTGGTTTTCCACTTTAATTTTGAGTGTGAATCCAAATCCAGACCTCCATGGGTTGATCAATTTGATTTCCATTGATAATTTGTGTGATTTTGTTGTCAGCACATTCAACTATGTAGAGGAAAAAAGTATTTAATAAGAATATTTCATTAATTCAGATCTAGGATGTGTTATTTTAGTGTTCCTTCATTTTTTTGAGCAGTGTATGATGAACAGAGTAGCAGATAGCCCGGTTAGCCAATGTGCATGGCACTGGTTGGTCAGGCCAATTGAGGTGGTATGTACATGAATGTATTGTTAAAGTGACTATGCATATATGATAAAACAGAGAGTAGCAGCAGTGGGGTGGGTGTGGGGCACACAATGCAAATATTCCGGGTAACCATTTGGTTGCCTGTTCAGGCTGTTATGGCTTGGGGGTAAACACTGTTGAACCCTTTTTGTCCTAGACTTGGCACTCTGGAACCGCTTGCTATGCGGTAGTAGAGAGAACAGTCTATGACTGTTTTTTAGTTTAGTTTATTTTATTTTTTACAGGGACAGTGCACATTAATCAACGTTTCAGTAAAAGTGGCGGTTTTAGCCAGCAAGCACTTTCAACCGCAGTCCCTGGGCAGGTTATTAAAAACAATTACAATATAGACAATAGCACCATAGAACAAGCAAAACATAGCAACATAGGACAAGCAAGACATAGCATACAGACAGAACAAAAAGCAGCAAGACAAAATTCATAAAAGCAACCAAGTGTTTCCACACCTCTCACAAGTTACAGACAACATGGAAAGCGGCAACACAGCTAGGGACCATGTTCACAAATCTGATTGACCTTGAGCCATGTCTTCAAGCATTTTGTGAAAGTGTGATATGTGGTGCAGTTATGTGTGTCTGATGGCAGTGTATTCCAGACATGGGAAGCTCTCACAGAGAATGCAGATTTACTAAGGTGCTTTTCCTTAGAGGAACTATACAGTCACCTCTCATGGCAGACCTTGTGGATCTGCTGCCATATGTCTGGGTTTTCTGTTTAACAAAAATATTGAGTGGAGGGGGAGCCAGGCCATTAAGGATCTTGAATACAAGACATGCGTCGGTGTATTGCACAAAATTTTCCCAAATCAAGAGCTCATGCTTTCTAAGGATATGACAATGATGATGGCTATTGGGCTTCCTATCAAGCACTTTGAGAGCCTGTTTGTAGACAGACTGAATAGGTTTTAAATGTTGTACAGCAAGCTTGGGCCCAACTAGTCAAGCAGTATGTTAAGTGGGGGAGTATCATAGATTTGAAGTACAGTTTTGCTACCTCTGTAGTCAAACAATTTCGTATAAATCGGAAATTAGCTAGATTGAATTTAGTTATTTGAATTACCTTTTTCACATTCTTTTTAAAAGAGAGGTTGGAATCAAGTATGACTGGTGGCTGGGGTCTTTGAAGCTCTCAACCTGCTCCACTGCAGCCCCGTCGAAGAGAATTGGGGCGTGCCCAGTGCTCCTTTTCCTGTAGTCCACAATCATCTCCTTAGTCTTGGTTACATTGAAGGATAGGTTGTTATTCTGGCACCACCCGGCCAGGTCTCTGACGACTTCCCTATAGGCTGTCTCGTCGTTGTTCAGGCTGGGTCATCTGCAAACTTAATGATGGTGTTGGAGTCGTGCCTGGCCATGCAGTCGTGGGTAAACAGGGAGCCTGAGCAAGCACCTCTGGGTTGCTCCAGTGTTGAGGATCAGCATGGCAGATGTGTTGCTACCTACCCTCACCACCTGGGGCGGCCCGTCAGGAAGTCCAGGATCCAGTTGCAGAGGGAGGTGTTTAGTCTCAGGGTCCTTAGCTTAGTGAGGGCTTTTGACGACACTATGCTGTTTAAAGCTGAGCTGTAGTCAATGAACAGCATTCTCACATAAGTGTTCCTTTTGTCCAGGTGGGAAAGGGCAGTGTAATAGAGATTGCATCATCTGTGGATCTGTTTGGGCGGTATACAAATTGGAGTGTCTAGGGTTTCTGCGATAATGGTGTTGATGTGAACTATTTACCAGCCTTTCAAAGCACTTTGGACGTGAGTGCTACGGGTCTGTAGTCATTTTGGCAGGTTGCCTTAGTGTTCTTGGGCACAGGCACTATGGTGGTCTGCTTGGAACATGTTGGTATTACAGACTCAATCAGGGACATGTTGAAAATGTCAGTGAAGACACCTGCCAGTTGGTCAGCACATGCCCGGAGCACACATCCTGGTAATCAGTCTGGCCCCGCAGCCTTGTGTATGTTATACTCACTTCAGTTACAGAGAGCGTGATCACACAGTCGTCCGGAACAGCTGATGCTCTCATGCATGCCTCAGTGTTGCTTGCCTCGAAGCGAGCATAGAAGTGATTTAGCTCGTCTGGTAGGCTCGTGTCACTGGGCAGCTCGCAGCTGTGCTTCCCTTTGTAGTCTGTAATAGTTTGCAAGCCCTGCCACATCCAACGAGCGTCGGAGACAGTGTAGTATGATTCAATCTTAGCCCTGTATTGACGCTTTGCCTGTTTGATGGTTCGTCGCAGGGCATTGCAGTATTCCTTATAAGTTTCCGGGTTAGAGTCCCGCATCTTGAAAGCAGCAGCTCTACCCTTTAGCTCAGTGTGAATGTTGCCTGTAATCCATGGCTTCTGGTTGGGGTATGTACGTACAGTCACTGTGGGGACGACGTCCTCGATGCACTTATTGATTAAGCCAGTGACTGATGTGGTGTATTCCTCAATGCCATCAGAAGAATCCCGGAACATGTTCCAGTCTGTGATAGCAAAACAGTCCTGTAGTTTTAGCATCTGCTTCATCTGACCACTTTTTTACATACCGAGTCACTTGTGCTTCCTGCTTTAATTGTTGCTTGTAAGCAGGAATCAGGAGGATAGAGTTGTGGTGGGATTTACCAAATGGAGGGCGAGGGAGAGCTTTGTACGCGTCTCTGTGTGTGGAGTACAGGTGATCTAGATTTTTTCCCCCTCTGGTTGCACATTTAACATATTGATAGAGATTTGGTAGAACTGATTAAAGTTTCCCTGCATTAAAGTCTCCGGCCACTAGGAGCGCTGCCTCTGGGTGAGTGGTTTCCTGTTCGCTTATTTCCTTATACAGCTGACTGAGTGTGGTCTTAGTGCCAGCATCTGTTTGTGGTGGTAAATAAACAGCCACAAAAAGTATAGCTGAGAACTCTAGGCAAGTAGTGTGGCCTGCAGTTTATCACAATATACTCTACTTCAGGCGAGTAAAATCTAGAGACTTCCTTAGATTTCTTGCACCAGCTGTTGTTTACAAATATGCACAGACCACCACCCCTCGTCTTACCGGAGTGTGTGGTTCTATATTGCCGGTGCAGCGTATATCCTGCTAGCTGAATATCCATGTCGTCATTCAGCCACGATTTAGTGAAACATAGGATATTACAGTTTATGTCCCGTTGGTAGGATATTCGTGATCGTACCTCGTCTAATTTATTGTCCAATGATTGCACGTTGGCGAGTAATATTGACTGTAATGGCAGCTTTCCTACTTGACTTCTCCGGGTAGGCTAGGTAATGCTATGGAGAAGAACATGAGGGGTCAGAATCAAAGCCATTGCTCGGCTATATACAGTACACCGAGTGTACTAAACATTTGACTCCAATGCTTCCCACAGTTGTCAAGTTGGCTGGTTGTCCATTGGATGGTGGACCATTACACACGGGAAACCCACTGTTCCTAGGCAGTCATTGAAAATAAGAATTTGTTCTTAACTGACTTGCCTAGTTAAATAAAGGTAAAATAAAATAAACTGTCGAGTGTGAAAACACAGTAGTGTTGCAGTTCTTGACACACTCAAAACAGTGCGCCTGGCACCTACTACCATACCCGTTCAAAAGGCACATAAATATTTTTGTCTTGCCCATTCACCATTTGAATGGCACACATACAGAAGTTGTCTCATTGCTTAAAAAATCCTTTAAACGTTCTCCTCCCATTCATATACACTGAAGTGGGATTTAACAGGTGAAATCAATAAGGGATCATAGCTTTCACCTGATTCACCTGGTCAGTCATGGAAATATCAGTTTATTAGGTACACCCATTAGTACCAGGTCAGACACCTCTTTGACTCCAGAATAGCCTGAATTATTCAGGGCATTATACAAAGTGTCGGAAACATTCCACAGGGATGTTGGTCCCATGAGGAAGCGACAGCATCATGCAGTTTCTGCAGACTGAGAGGCGGCACATTCATGCTGCAAACAGCCGGTTTCATTTAATCCCAAAGATGCTCTAATGGGTTGAGGTCTGTGGACTGCACAGGCCACTCAAGTAAACTGAACAAACTGTCATGTTCCAGGCAATGTTTTTCCACTCCTCAATTATCCAGTGTTGGTGATCACGTGCCTCCTCTTGTTTTTAGCTGATAAGAGTTGGACCTGGTGTAATAGCCCATCCGTGACCGATGAGTTGTGTCGGTCCGAGAAGCCGTTCTACATACCACTGTTGTACTGTCATTATTTGCTTGTTGCCTGCCTGTTAGCTTACATGATTCTTGCCATTCTCCTTCAACCTCCCTCATCAGCAAGCTGTTTTCGTCCACATGACTGCCGCTGACTGGATGTTTTTTTTGCACGTAGCACCCTTCTTGATAAACCCTAGACACTGTTGTGCGTGAAAAGCCTAGTGCGGGGAGAAGCCCGGCTACCGTTTCTTAGATACTGGATCCGGCGCACCTGGCACTGACGATCATACCACGCTCAGTCGCATTGGTCACTCGTTTTACCCATTCTAAATGTTCAATCGAACAGTAACCGAATGCCTCGATGCCTGCTTTATATAGCAAGCGACGTGACTCACTATCTATAGGAACGATCCTTTTCGTGACTGGGTGGTACCTAATAAACAAAGTAAGCAATTTTTATATATATAAAAAACAAATAGATTAGGATTGTGCCAAGCATTATCAAAACGCTCTTACTGTGGACATCTTTGTAGTAGCCACAGTAGTGGGGTTTGTTGTAGTCAAAAGGGCTATAAAGACATTACACATACAGTTGAAGTCAGAAGTTAACATACACCTTAGCCAAATACATTTAAACTCAGGTTCACAATTTCTAACATTTAAAATCAGAGTAAAAATTTCCTGTCATACAGGCTGACCACCGCTTGTGTCGCATGCGCTGCAAAATAAAGTTAGAAATCTATATTATTCAATTATTATGCGCGCGCCAACCAGCATCTGCGTTGCCAAGGCCTAAAATAGAAGTCAAAATGCATTTATGCACGATGGCGTATGCGTGCAGCCGGATTGGATTAAGTGATAGGTCACCACTTTATTTTAAGAATGTGAAGTGTTAGGATAATAGGAGAGTGAATTATGTATTTCAGCTATTATTTCTGTCATCACATTCCCAGTGGGGCAAAAGTTTATATACACTTAATTAGTATTTGGTAGCATTGCATTTAAATGGTTTAACTTGGGTCAAATGAGTCAGGCAGCCTTCCACAAGCTTCCCACAATAAGTTGGGTGAATTTTGGCTCATTCCTCCTGACAGAGCTGGTGTAAATTAGTCAGGTTTGTAGGCCTCCTTGCTCGCACATGCTTTTCAGTTCTGCCCACAAATTGTCTATGGGATTGAGGTCAGGGCTTTGTGATGGCCACTGTAATACCTTGACTTTGTTGTCCTTAAGCCATTTTGCCACAACTTTGGAAGTATGCTTGGGGTTATTGTCCATTGAAGACCCATTTGCGACCAAGCTTTAACTTCTTGACTGATGTCTTGAGATGTTGCTTCAATATATCCACAATTTTCCTCCTCATGCTGCCATCTATTTTGTGAAGTTCACCAGTCCCTCCTGCAGCAAGCACCCCCACAACATGATGCTGCCACCCCCGTGCTTCACGGTTGGGATGGTGTTCAGCTTGCAAGCCTCCGCATTCTCCTCCATAACGATAGTCATTATGGCCAAAGAGTTCTATTTTTGTTTCATCAGACCAGAGGACATTTCTCCAAAAATACAATCTTTGTCCCCATGTCCCCTTTTTTAATGGTGGTTTTGGAGCACTGACTTCTTCCTTGCAAAGCAGACTTTTAGGTTATGTCACTATAGGACTCGTTTTACTGTGGATATAGATACTTTTGTACTTGTTTCCTCTGGAATCTTCACAAGGTCCTTTGCTGTTGTTCTGGGATTGATTTGTACAATAATCTATACGAGACAGAAGGCGTCTCCTTCCTGAGCGGTATGACGGCTGCGCGGCTATGGTGTTTATACTTGCTTACTATTGTTTGTACAGATGAACGTGGTGTTTGGAAATTGCTCCCAAGGATGAACCATACTTGTGGTCTACATTTTTTTCTTTGAGGTCTTGGCTGATTTCTTTTGATTTTCCCATGATGTCAAGCAAAGAGGCACTGAGTTTGAAGGTAGGCCTTGAAATACAGCCACAGGTACACATCCAATTGACATGGCAGAGTAAACTTAGCACATGTAAAGTTCTGACCCACTGGGATTGTGATACAGATATTACAAATATAGAGATTGAAGGATGGGCAATGAATATATCAAGTTGAGTGGGTAAGTAAAAACTGGAAATATTTACAAGAATATGGCACAACTTTTCAGAACAAAAATAAATAGACGATTACTTTCGCATTTCAGTTTCACTTCACTCCAAACGCCAGCAGTACAGGTGACTGGCGGAGACCATCCTGTACTGGCATATCCAATTGCACACTGAAAAGTGACATTTGCGCCATCTACACATTTTTTTCCCCCCTGAGGTCGTGGCTGATTTATTTTGATTTTCCCATTATGTCACGCAAAGAGGCACTGAGTTTGAAGGTAGGCCTTGAAATACATCCACAGGTACACCTCCAACTGACTCAAATGATGTCAATTAGCCTATCAAAAGCTTCTAAAGCCACAACACAATCTTCTGGAATTTTCCAAGCTGTTTAAAGGCACAGCAACTTAGTGCATGTAAAGTTCTGACCCACTGGAATTGTGATAAAGTGAATTATAAGAAATAATCTGTAAACAATTGTTGGAAGAATTGTGTCATGCACAAAGTAGATGTCCTGACCGACTGGCCAAAGCAATAGTTTGTTAACAAGACATTTGTGGAGTGGTTGAAAACGTGTTTTAATGACTCCAACCTAAGTGTATGTAAACTTCCAACTTCAACTGTAATTAGGCCACTTCTAACTATTCTTGTTCGGTCTGTCATAACACTTTACTGTTATGATCTCTTAAATGCTTTAATGAGCCAGTGTGGTCCAAGGAGTTGAATGGTGTTGGACCCAATAGCTAGTCCATCACAAATAAAGTGCAAAAAGGGAAAAATAAATACCAGAGGTTGCGATGCACAGGCATGCATATGGAGAAAAACAACAACTACCATGAACACTAACACATGTACCATCTTTTCTTATCAAAAACACCTCATTGTGTTTATATGAGTAGAGGCCAATTCCATTTAAAAAGACAGTTTGCTGACAAATTGGTATTTCCGTCATAAACACCAAATGATGCAAAATATCTGAGCTAAAATATTAGGCTAAAGTGTGTTAAATAAACAGTGAAATCAGTCTTACCTTTGCATGTTGGGTAAGGAGCTGACCAGCCTTCTATTTCACAGGTCAGACTGGCTTGTCCCTCCATCTCATATCAGCATTACACCTATACGTCACCAAAGACATGTACGTATAGGGGGACGGCCGTCAATCCGAACACCATTCTCAACAACAGGATTAGGACATGACACCACTGCAGACGTAAACAAACATATGTCATTAGCTGCTGTTTTGAGGTGAACAACATGACAAAAGTATATTATTTATTGGTTTTAGACTACTTGAAGCAATAAACAATGTTGTTATAATCACCCATTTATGAATAATGCATCATTATCTATCAAATAAATAGGATGGATTCTATTGAAACCTACTTCCTCTGAGCTTAATGTTGCATCATGATTATTAGATTAGGCCGACACATTAAACATGCTTTAGACTGCTTGCCTGTCTCATGCAAATCTGTGATAATGTTTGATTTTATTAAGCTAGATACTGTGATATTTAGACATTTATCTTTCAGAGGAGGTCATCTGGAACTTGATCATGACTGTGTGGTGGAGGAAAAAAGTGGAAGCACAAATAGATTTTACAGGGTAAGCAACTTGTGTCAAACTCATTCCATGGGGGGCTGAATGTCTGCGGGTTCTCCTCCCTTGTACTTGATTGATGAATTAAGGTCACTAGTTAGTAAGGAACTCCCCCCTCATCTGCTCATCTTAATTGAAAGGAGAAACCAGTAGACACTAGGCCCTCCATGGTGTGAGTTTGACACCCCTGGTGTAAGCAGTTCATTATTGTTTTGTTAACAATCATACTTATAAAAACAGGGGAAAAGGAAAGCTTTCAACATACTTTTACACTCAGGTGGAGCTGGCTGGAATTCTCCATTCTCACTGCAGGTTATGGATTTAGCTCCAACCAGAGTGTAATTCTTCTCACAGGCATATGGCACGACACTTCCATAGTCATACGTATCATCAGGTGGGACAACAGGCCCACCGTTGACAATGTTTGGGGGCTTTCCACACTTCACCACTGCAGATTAGAGCACAACAGCAGTTATGAAAAGATGATTCAGGCACATGCACAGAACTGTTAATGTTATTTTCACTTGACATGCTCCTTCAGATTACCAACCTTCACATACAGGAACTCTGCCATCCCAGCCTCCATCCATACAGGTCCTTACACCGCTGCCCACAAGCACATAGCTGAAATATAGAAAGATTAGACAATACGAGACACTTTTTACAACTTTGCTTTCAGGATAGTAAGGGTTACAACAGAGACTGTTCACACCTCTGATCAAAATAGTAATAACAGATAATATGCCTGAAATTGAATTACTTTTTGTTTAGCTTTTAGGGAGGGGAAGTTTGATTAAGGCCTATTTGGGAAAAATCACTAAATTAGGCCAACAAATGAACAGCTTTGTGAAAATGTTGACATGTTAATTCTAAAAAAATAAAAATGTAATTACATCTAAGACTCAAGAAAGCACTGACCCAGTATTACAGGTAGCAACTACCTGGTCTCCAAACAAGACCCCCTGAGAGGTATTAAACTGGCCGTTCGTCACTTCTCCTGGGCTGCCACACGACTTCCCTGAAACAACCATAGAGAAAACCAGTCAGACTTTCAAAATGACAGAGTGAGAAAGAGTTGAATGTTAGCACAAAACAGGTCCGAATTCCAGGCTAGTATTTCAATTAGATTGAAGGATGGGCAATGAATATATCAAGTTTCGAGTGGGTAAGTAAAAACTGGAAATATTTACAAGAATATGGCACAACTTTTCAGAACAAAAATAAAAGACGATTATATTACTTTTGCATTTCAGTTTCACTTCACTCCACACGCCGGCAGTACAGGTGACTGTCGGAGAGCATCCTGTACTGGCATATCCAATTGCACACTGAAAAGTGACATTTGCGCCATCTACAAATGTCTCTTGCGTGATGAAGGCATCTGACAAAACCATGTTTTCCCCTCCTATGGGTTTGGTACAGTTTTTAGCTGAAAGAGGTGGAGACAAAATGTAGTTCATGTTAATGACCAAGGTGAACAAATACAGGAGACAGTCTTACAGGCTGACTACACGAGCTTGTCACATGCGCTGCAAAATAAATGTAGAAATCTATATTATTCAATAATTATGCGCGCGCCAACAAGCATCTGCGTTGCCACGGCCTAAAACAGAAGTCAGTTCTATTTGTGACGCAGATCGCTCTGCAAATCCTGCATCTTCCATCTCCGCCTTGGTTTATAGAAGCAGATGGCATGTGCCATCTCATTGGTTATACCCACGTGGGTGACTGAAAGACGAACGAGGTCAGTGGCGGTAATGAACCAAATTTATTAAAGTTGCCAATCACAATATAAAGTCAAGGGAAGAAAAAGCCTGGAAGGAGGAGAAATTACTAGAAACGAGTCGGTTGATCGTTATGTGTAGATTAATTGGCGGAGTAGAGGACCTTGTGCATTTCAGGTAAAATAACTAAATGTTTATATCCCAGGACAAATTAGCTAGCAACAGCAAGCTAGCTAAATAGGACAAATTTGCTAGCAAGTGCAAGCTAGCCATCTAAATTGCCATAAATATTTAATGTTTTTGACCTGTCCCCAAATGAATATAATTGGTTCAGAGTATGTTTTGATATATTTTAACCTGCACATCAGGATCACGATTGATGTGGGGGGCAAAATGCATTTATGCACGATGGTGCACGCGTGCAGCCGGATTGGATTCCGTGATAGGATCACCACTTTATTTTAAGAATGTGAAGTATCAGGATAATAGGAGAGTGAATTATGTATTTCAGCTATTATTTCCTTCATCACATTCCCAGTGGGTCAAAAGTTTATATACACTTAATTAGTAATTGGAAGCATTGCCTTTAAATGGTTTAACTTGGGTCAAATGAGTCAGGTAGCCTTCCACAAGATTCCCACAATAAATTGGGTGAATATTGGCCCAATCCTCCTGACAGAGCTTTTGTAACTGAGTCAGGTTTGTAGGCCTCTGCTCGCACACACTTTTTCCAGTTCTGCCCACACATTTTCTATAGGATTGAGGTCAGGGCTTTGTGATGGCCACTGTAACACCTTGACTTTGTTGTCCTTAAGCCATTTTGCCACATCTTTGGAAGTATGCTTGGGGTTATTGTCCATTGAAGACCCATTTACGACCAAGCTTTAACTTCCTGACTGATGTCTTGAGATGTTGATTCAATATATCTACATAGATGGCATCACGAGGAGGAAAATTATTTTGTGAAGTGCACCAGTCCCTCCTGCAGCAATGCACCCCCACAACATGATGCTGCCACCCCGTTCTTCACGGTTAGGATGGTGTTCTTTGGCTTGCAAGCCTCCCCTTTTTCCTCCAAACATAACGATGGTCATTATGGCCAAACAGTTCTATTTTTGTTTCATCAGACCAGAGGACATTTCTCCAAAAGTACAATCTTTGTCCCCATGTCCCCTTTTTTTTAATGGTGGTTTTGGAGCACTGACTTCTTCCTTGAAAAGCGGACTTTTGGGTTATGTCAGTATAGGACTCTTTACTGTGGATATAGATACTTTTGTACTCGTTTCCTCTGGCATCTTCACAAGGTCCTTTGCTGTTGTTCTGGGATTGATTTGCACTTTTTGCACCAAAGTACAATCATCTATAGGAGACAGAACGTGTCTCCTTCCTGAGCGGTATGAGGGCTGCATGGTCCCATGGTGTTTATACTTGCGTACTATTGTTTGTACAGATGAATGTGGTACGTTCAGGCGTTTGGAAATTGCTCCCAAGGATGAACCGGACTTGTGGCCTACATTTTCTTCCCCCCCTGAGGTCGTGGCTGATTTCTTTTGATTTTCCCATTATGTCACGCAAAGAGGCACTGAGTTTGAAGGTAGGCCTTGAAATACATCCACAGGTACACCTCCAACTGACTCAAATGATGTCAATTAGCCTATCAAAAGCTTCTAAAGCCACAACACAATCTTCTGGAATTTTCCAAGCTGTTTAAAGGCACAGCAACTTAGTGCATGTAAAGTTCTGACCCACTGGAATTGTGATACAGTGAATTATAAGTGAAATAATCTGTAAACAATTGTTGGAAGAATTGTGTCATGCACAAAGTAGATGTCCTGACCGACTGGCCAAAACTATAGTTTGTTAACAAGAAATGTGTGGAGTGGTTGAAAACGCGTTTTAATGACTCCAACCTAAGTGTATGTAAACTTCTGACTTCAACTGTAATTAGGCCACTAACTATTCTTGTCCGGTCTGTCATAACACTTTACTGTTATGATCTCTTAAATGCTTTAATGAGCCAGTGTGGTCCAAGGAGTTGAATGGTGTTGGACCCAATAGCTAGTCCATCACAAATAAAGTGCAAAAAGGGAAAATAAATACCAGAGGTTGCGATGCACAGGCATGCATATGGAGAAAAACAACAACTACCATGAACACTAACACATGTACCATCTTTTCTTATCAAAAACACCTCATTGTGTTTATATGAGTAGAGGCCAATTCCATTAAAAAAAAGACAGTTTGCTGACAAATTGGTATTTCCGTCATAAACACCAAATGATGCAAAATATCTGAGCTAAAATATTAGGCTAGTGTGTTAAATAAACAGTGAAATCAGTCTTACCTTTGCATGTTGGGTAAGGAGCTGACCAGCCTTCTATTTCACAGGTCAGACTGGCTTGTCCCTCCATCTCATATCCAGCATTACACCTATACGTCACAAAAGACATGTACGTATAGGGGGGACGGCCGTCAATCCGAACACCATTCTCAACAACAGGATTAGGACATGACACCACTGCAGACGTAAACAAACATATGTCATTAGCTGCTGTTTTGAGGTGAACAACATGACAAAAGTATATTATTTATTGGTTTTAGACTACTTGAAGCAATAAACAATGTTGTTATAATCACCCATTTATGAATAATGCAACTAATCATTATCTATCAAATAGTGTAGATTCTATTGAAACCTACTTCCTCTGAGCTTAATGTTGCATCATGATTATTAGATTAGGCCGACACATTAAACATGCTTTAGACTGCTTGCCTGTCTCATGCACATCTGTGATAATGTTTGATTTTATTAAGCTAGATACTGTGATATTTACACATTTATCTTTCAGAGGAGGTCATCTGGAACTTGATCATGACTGTGTGGTGGAGGAAAAAAGTGGAAGCCCAAATAGATTTTATCAGTGTAAGCAACTTGTGTCAAACTCATTCCATGGGAAATCAAATTTTATTTGTCACATACACATGGTTAGCAGATGTTAGTGCGAGTGTAGCGAAATGCTTGTGCTTCTAGTTCCGACAATGCAGTAATAACCAACAAGTAATCTAGCTAACAATTCCAAAACTACTACCTTATAGACACAAGTGTAAGGGGATAAAGAATATGTACATAAAGATATATGAATGAGTGATGGTACAGAGCAGCATAGGCAAGATACAGTAGATGGTATTGAGTGCAGTATATACATATGAGATGAGTATGTAAACAAAGTGGCATAGTTAAAGTGGCTAGTGATACATGTATTACATAAGGATGCAGTAGATGATATAGAGTACAGTATATACGTATACATATGAGATGAATAATGTAGGGTATGTAAACATTATATTAGGTAGCATTGTTTAAAGTGGCTAGTGATGTAATTTACATCATTTCCCATCAATTCCCATTATTAAAGTGGCTGGAGTTGAGTCAGTGTCAGTGTGTTGGCAGCAGCCACTCAATGTTAGTGGTGGCTGTTTAACAGTCTGATGGCCTTGAGATAGAAGCTGTTTTTCAGTCTCTCGGTCCCAGCTTTGATGCACCTGTACTGACCTCGCCTTCTGGATGATAGCGGGGTGAACAGGCAGTGGCTCGGGTGGTTGCTGTCCTTGATGATCTTTATGGCCTTCCTGTGACATCGGGTGGTGTAGGTGTCCTGGAGGGCAGGTATTTTGCCCCGGTGATGCGTTGTGCAGACCTCACTACCCTCTGGAGAGCCTTACGGTTGTGGGCGGAGCAGTTGCCGTACCAGGCGGTGATACAGCCCGACAGGATGCTCTCGATTGTGCATCTGTAGAAGTTTGTGAGTGCTTTTGGTGACAAGCCGAATTTCTTCAGCCTCCTGAGGTTGAAGAGGCGCTGCTGCGCCTTCTTCACGATGCTGTCTGTGTGGGTGGACCAATTCAGTTTGTCTGTGATGTGTATGCCGAGGAACTTAAAACTTACTACCCTCTCCACTACTGTTCCATCGATGTGGATAGGGGGGTGTTCCCTCTGCTGTTTCCTGAAGTCCACAATCATCTCCTTAGTTTTGTTGAAGTTGAGTGTGAGGTTATTTTCCTCACACCACACTCCGAGGGCCCTCACCTTCTCCCTGTAGTCCGTCTCGTCGTTGTTGGTAATCAAGCCTACCACTGTTGTGTCGTCCGCAACTTGATGATTGAGTTGGAGGCGTGCATGGCCACGCAGTCGTGGGTGAACAAGGAGTACAGGAGAGGGCTCAGAACGCACCCTTGTGGGGCCCCAGTGTTGAGGATCAGCGGGGTGGAGATGTTGTTGCCTTCCCTCACCACCTGGGGGCGGCCCGTCAAGAAGTCCAGTACCCAGTTGCACAGGGCGGGGTCGAGACCCAGGGTCTCGAGCTTGATGACGAGCTTGGAGGGCACTATGGTGTTAAATGCCGAGCTGTAGTCGATGAACAGCATTCTCACATAGGTATTCCTCTTGTCCAGATGGGTTAGGGCAGTGTGCAGTGTGGTTGAGATTGCATCGTCTGTGGACCTATTTGGGCGGTAAGCAAATTGGAGTGGGTCTAGGGTGTCAGGTAGGGTGGAGGTGATATGGTCCTTGACTAGTCTCTCAAAGCACTTCATGATGACGGAAGTGAGTGCTACGGGGCGGTAGTCATTTAGCTCAGTTACCTTAGCTTTCTTGGGAACAGGAACAATGGTGGCCCTCTTGAAGCATGTGGGAACAACAGACTGGGATAGGGATTGATTGAATATGTCCGTAAACACACACTGGTCTGCGCATGCTCTGAGGGCGCGGCTGGGGATGCAGTCTGGGCCTGCAGCCTTGCGAGGGTTTGACATGTTTAAATGTTTTCCTCACGTCGGCTGCAGTGAAGGAGTGTCCGCATGTTTTAGTTGCGGGCAGTGTCAGTGGCACTGTATTGTCCTCAAAGCAGGCAAAAAAGTGATTTAGTCTGGCTGGGAGACATCCTGGTCCGTGACAGTGCTGGTTTTCTTTTTGTAATCCGTGATTGACTGTAGACCCTGCCACATACCTTGTGTCTGAGCCGTTGAATTGAGATTCTACTTTGTCTCTATACTGTTTGTATTCGGTCATGTTTCCAGTCACCTTGCCCTGATTAAAAGCAGTGGTTTGCGCTTTCAGTTTCACGCAAATGCTGCCATCAATCCACGGTTTCTGGTTTGGTAATGTTTTTCATCGTTGCTATGGGAACGACATCTTCAACGCACGTTCTAATGAACTCGCACACCGAATCAGCGTATTCGTCAATGTTGTCGTCTGACGCAATACGGAAAATATCCCAGCCCACGTGATGGAAGCAGTCTTGGAGTGTGGAAGCAGTCTTGGAGTGTGGAATCAGATTGGTCGGACCAGCGTTGAACAGACTTCAGCGCGGGAGCTTCTTGTTTTAGTTTCTGTCTGTAGGCAGGGATCAACAAAATGGAGTCGTGGTCAGCTTTTCCGAAAGGAGGCGGGGCAGGGCCTTATATGCGTCGCGGAAGTTGGAATAGCAATGATCCAAGGTTTTCCCACCCTGGTTGCTCAATCGATATGCTGATAAAATTTAGGGAGTCTTGTTTTCAGATTAGCCTTGTTAAAATCCCCAGCTACAATGAATGCAGCCTCCGGATAAATGGATTCCAGTTTGCAAAGAGTCAAATAAAGTTAGTTCAGAGCCATCGATGTGTCTGCTTGGGGGGGAATATATACGGCTGTGACTATAATCGAAGAGAATTCCCTTGGTAGATAATGCGGTCTACATTTGATTGTGAGGAATTCTAAATCAGGTGAACAGAAGGACTTGAGTTCCTGTATGTTGTTTTGGCCACACCACGTCCCGTTAACCATAAAGCATACGCCCCCGCCCCTCTTCTTACCAGAAAGATGTTTGTTTCTGTCGGCGCGATGCGTGGAGAAACCAGCTGGCTGCACTGTCTCTGATAGCGTCTCTCCAGTGAGACATGTTTCCGTGAAGCAAAGAACGTTACAGTCTCTGATGTCCCTCTGGAATGCTACCCTTGCTCGGATTTCATCAACCTTGTTGTCAAGAGACTGGACATTGGCGAGGAGAATGCTAGGGAGTGGTGAATGTCTGTGGGTTCTCCTCCCTTGTACTTGATTGACGAATTAAGGTCACTAGTTAGTAAGGACCTCCCCCTCATCTGCTCATCTTAATTGAAAGGAGAAACCAGTAGACACTAGGCCCTCCATGGTGTGAGTTTGACACCCCTGGTGTAAGCAGTTCATTATTGTTTTGTTAACAATCATACTTATAAAAACAGGGGAAAAGGAAAGCTTTCAACATACTTTTACACTCAGGTGGAGCTGGCTGGAATTCTCCATTCTCACTGCAGGTTATGGATTTAGCTCCAACCAGAGTGTAATTCTTCTCACAGGCATATGGCACGACATTTCCATAGTCATACGTATCATCAGGTGGGACAACAGGCCAACCGTTGACAATGTTTGGGGGCTTTCCACACTTCACCACTGCAGATTAGAGCACAACAGCAGTTATGAAAAGATGATTCAGGCACATGCACAGAACTGTTAATGTTATTTTCACTTGACATGCTCCTTCAGATTACCAACCTTCACATACAGGAACTCTGCCATCCCAGCCTCCATCCATACAGTTCCTTACACCGCTGCCCACAAGCACATAGCTGAAATATAGAAAGATTAGACAATACGAGACACTTTTTACAACTTTACTTTCAGGACAGTAAGGGTTACAACAGAGACTGTTCACAGCTCTGATCAAAATAGTAATAACAGATAATACGCCTGAAATTGAATTACTTTTTGTTTAGCTTTTAGGGAGGGGAAGTTTGATTAAGGCCTATTTGGAAAAATCACTAAATTAGGCCAACAAATGGACAGCTTTGTGAAAATGTTGACATGTTAATTCTAAAAAAATAAAAATGTAATTACATCTAAGACTCAAGAAAGCACTGACCCAGTATTACAGGTAGCAACTACCTGGTCTCCAAACAAGACCCCCTGAGAGGTATTAAACTGGCCGTTCGTCACTTCTCCTGGGCTGCCACACGACTTCCCTGAAACAACCATAGAGAAAACCAGTCAGATTTTCAAAATGACAGAGTGAGAAAGAGTTGAATGTTAGCACAAAACAGGTCTGAATTCCAGGCTAGTATTTCAATTCGATTGAAGGATGGGCAATGAATATATCAAGTTGAGTGGGTAAGTAAAAACTGGAAATATTTACAAGAATATGGCACAACTTTTCAAAACAAAATACGATTATATTACTTTCGCATTTCAGTTTCACTTCACTCCACACGCCGGCAGTACAGGTGACTGGCGGAGACCGTCCTGTACTGGCATATCCAACTGCACACTGAAAAGTGACATTTGCGCCATCTACAAATGTCTCTTGCGTGATGAAGGCATCTGACAAAACCATGTTTGGCCCTCCTATGGGTTTGGTACAGTTTTTAGCTGAAAGAGGTGGAGACAAAATGTAGTTCATGTTAATGACCAAGGTGAACAAATACAGGAGACAACACTTTCATGTCAACCCACAAACTGTAGTAGTGTAAGCGACAAACTACCATCTGTAGAAAGAGGAGATACAAAGAAATAGGATTCTGATTCTATACAGAAATTACCCCACCTTGAACAGTGAGAACAGTCAAGGCCAGCTGGACCATCCATATCGTCAAGGACCAACAGACGTTAGAGGGCTGTATGACGTCTTTTCTGTAACAAGCAGCACACAATTTCCTGGTTTGCTTGTTCTGTACTGTTCGTTTTGCCAGATGCCCACCTAAGCGGATCAACTTCTCACAATATCCACTAGCCGACTAAACTCAACGATTTATGATGGAGCTGAGCAGCGTCTAGCGTGCCGATACGAGCTCTGGCGTCGCAAATTTAAGTTATCAAAAACGACAGATTTCAGCACCCAAATAATAGCACGCATGATTATATGTGACGTCGGAGTTTCAGTCCACCCACATTTGTCGCCACTCAACTCAATTTTAAATCGTAGCGTTTGATCGGCTAGCTAAATATCCACTTGCCTTAATAACACTGTTGGCAAGGAAATACACATATCACTCACAATAAGGTTTGCCAAATGTTAACGAACGTTACTGGACTCTGGGACCTAGCTAGCCCAAGAATGTACTCATAAGGAGCCTACAGTTATTCATTAAAGCCTTTACTGCTTAAAGGAGTAGTTCGCTATTTTAAAGCTTGATGTTAGATGACTCCTCACCCTGAAAGTAGTCTATGGGCCAGGAGAAACGAATCCATGGTTTAGTTCTTTATACAGCCATTACAAACTTCAGCTAACTTCAGCCAACCCTAGATAAAAATCAATGGAAGTGATGGATGGAGGGCATGTGAGAATGTTGTGTTATGGCCAAATCACCTTAAAAAAAGGTCCATCAAACCAAATATAGAGAGTTGATTTTAGGTGATTGACATGTTTCTCATGATCACTTCTATTGATTTTAGCTAGCAGTTGCTAACGTTTGTAATGGTGGTTTAAAAACAATTGTACCACGAATTACAGTTTATCCTGGTCCATTTTCGCAGGGTAAGGAACCATCTAACAGTTGTAAAATTGTGAACTTGTCAAGGACTTTGCATGTTATTTCCAAAACATCCAAATACTACAAAATGTGAATCTATTCTAAACTGCGATAACGTTACGGTTCTAAAAACATAAAGTAATTTACTTTCATATTACAAATGCAAAATATACACTTAGTTTTAACTTGCTTTATAACATTTGCAGCCGACATCATTTTTTCCAGTTACAACACAGACATTAAGAGAATGCTAGAACCCTAATTACCCTTTTTTTGTAAACACATGCTGTAAAATGGAGATATGTTCGTGTGGGAACTCTGACCCTATTAAAAGGTGTGTAGTAATTGAACCTTTTTATTATTTCTAGCTGTCATGAAATATAGTTCAGACTGGTCTCAGACTAGACGTAACATAGTATAATCAAGGACACTCAAATTAATATTGTAATGGCCCTGGTTTATATGCGAGAGTCGATTTCCGCTTATAAACCCAGGGTCGTTAGTATAATCAAGGACACTCAAATGAGTATTGTAACGACCTAGGTTTATAAAACGCGGAAATCGACTCTGTCATATAAACCAGGGCCATTACAATATTAATTTGAGTGTCATACTATGTTACGTCTAGTCTGAGACCAGTCTGAACTATATTTCATGACAGCTAGAAATAATAAATATGTTACGATTGGTATGGTTACATATGATAGAAGGTTGCTTAAGGCAAGCGTGTTCCGAATCTCATCATGGACAACTTCCGCAGCTTCGCAACTACTTAGTATGTTGGATAACCGTTCCTCTAATCCCGAAAACTAGCTAACACTAGCAGTAACCACCTAACTAACTAACGTTAGCCACAACAAATGGGAATTTGTAACATATGTTTCATAAAAAAATACTGTACCAATTGCAAATATTGTACGAAACGGATGATTGACGTTCACAAATGAATACATGAATACATACCATAAGAAAAGTAACATAATAGTAAAGAAACTGTCGTAGATTTATGTAAAGAATCAAATGAAATGCCCACGTTGGATAGCTACGTTCCTTATGTTTTAAAAACGGTACCGCAAACGATCACATCGAGCGTCTGGGAAGAAGATACCACATACTGTACTGTCTTTGAAGATACCTTAATCAAAAACCAATAAAGGTAGGTCGCGTCTATGAATGGGGTAGGACCTCCGGGCAAATTGTAGCTGAATCGTCTAGCTGCCGTGTTTGCGTACATGGCACTTTCTATAATAATTTACAATAATTATCAGCGTTATTTGGAAAAATCTTACCTTATTGTTCAAATGGTCTGTAGGCTTTCTTCACATAGAAACTATGTCTGCCTGGCTAGCAACATGACGTTTGTGTTACACCTGTGTTTTAGGGCATTGCTCCTCCCTTTCAGGAGCAAGGGCCGTGTCCTTAATAAAGAGACAGTAAGCAAGCAATTCATTTTTTTATATATATATATTTTAAATGGAACCTTTATTTAATTAGGCAAGTCAGTTAAGAACAACATCTTATTTACAACGATGGCAGAATCCGGACAACGCTGAGCCAATTGTGCACCGTCCTAGGGGACTCTAATCACGGCCGGATGTGATGCAGCCTGGATTCGAACCAGGGACTACAGTGACACCTCTTGCACTGAGATGCTGGTGCCCATTTCGATTTGGGGAGAAGGGCAGTGGGCACAAAAAGGTATAGCACATAAAAACACAAATAGAAGTGATTGTCAGGGCGGTGGGAGACTCCCCAAACATATGGAAGAAGGTACTCTGGTCAGATGAGAATTTAGCTTTTTTCATCAAGGAAAACGCTATGTCTGGCACAAACCCAACACCTCTCATCACCCAGAGAATACTATCCCCACAGTGAAGCATGGTGGTGGCAGCATCATGCTGTGGGGATATTTTTTTCATCACCAGGGTCTGGGAAACTGGTCAGAATTGAAGGAATGATGGATGGCGCTAAATACAGGGAAATTCTTGAGGGAAACATGTTTCAGTCTTGAGACTTGAGACTGGGACGGAGGTTCACCTTCCAGCAGGACAATGACCCTAAGCATACTGCTAAAGCAACACTTGAGTTGTTTAAGGGAAACATTTTAAATTTCTTGGAATGGCGTCAAAGCCCAGACCTCAATCCAATTGATAATCTGTGGTATGACTTAAAATTGCTGTACACTAGCAGGAACCCATCCAACTTGAAGGAGCTGTAGCAGTTTTGCCTTGAAAAGTGGGCAGAAATCACAGTGGCTAGATGTGCCAAGCTTATAGAGACATATCCTATTACCAGCCTGTTCAACCTCTCTTTCATATCGTCTGAGATCCCCAAGGATTGGAAAGCTGCTGCAGTCATCCCCCTCTTCAAAGGGAGACACCCTGGACCCAAACTGTTACAGACCTATATCCATTCTGCCCTGCCTATCTAAGGTCTTCGAAAGCCAAGTCAACAAACAGGTCACTAACCATCTCAGATCCCCGTACCTTCTCCGCTATGCAATCTGGTTTCCGAGGCCGGTCACGGGTGCACCTCAGCCACACTCCAAGGTACTAAGCGACATCATAACTGCCATCGATAAAAGACAGTACTGTGCAGCCGTCTTCATCGACCTTGCCAAGGCTTTCGACTCTGTCAATCACCAGATTCTTATCGGCAGACTCAGTAGCCTCGGTTTTTCGGATGACTGCCTTGCCTGGTTCACCAGTACTTTGCAGACAGAGTTCAGTGTGTCAAATCGGAGGGCATGCTGTCCGGTCCTCTGGCAGTCTCTGTGGGGGTGCCACAGGGTTCAATTCTCGGGCCGACTCTTTTCTCTGTATATATCAATGATGTTGGTCTTGCTGCGGGCGATTCCCTGGTCCACCTCTACGCAGACGACACCATTCTATATACTTTCGGCCCGTCATTGGACACTGTGCTATCTAACCTCAAACGAGCTTCAATGCCATACAACACTCCTTCCGTGGCCTCCAACTGCACTTAAACGCTAGTAAAACCAAATGCATGCTTTTCAACCGATCGCTGCCTGCACCCGCATGCCCGACTAGCATCACCACACTGGATGGTTCCGACCTTGAATATATGGACACCTATAAGTACCTAGGTGTCTGGCTAGACTACAAACTCTCCTTCAGACCCATATCAAACATCTCCAATCGAAAATCAAATCAAGAGTTGGCTTTCTATTCATAACAAAGCCTCCCTTCACTCACGCTGCCAAAAGCTTACCTAGTAAAACTGACTATCCTACCGATCCCGGCCCCGGCGATGTCATCTACAAAATCGCTTCCAACACTCTACTCAGCAAACTGGATGCAGTTTATCACAGTGCCATCCGTTTTGTCACTAAAGCACCTTATACTACCCACCACTGCGACTTGTATGCTCTAGTCGGCTGGCCCTCGCTACATATTCGTCGCCAGACCCACTGGCTCAGGTCATCTACAAGGCCATGCTAGGTAAGCTCCGCCTTATCTCCAGTTCACTGGTCACGATGGCAACACCCATCCATAGCACGCGCTCCAGCAGGTGTATCTCACTGATCATCCCTAAAGCCAACACCTCATTCGGCCGCCTTTCGTTCCAGTACTCTGCTGCCTGTGACTGGAACGAATTGCAAAAATCGCTGAAGTTGGAGTCTTTTATCTCCCTCACCAACTTCAAACATCAGCTATCTGAGCAGTTAACCGATCGCTGCAGCTGTACATAATCTATTGGTAAATAGCCCACCCATTTTCACCTACCTCATCCCCACAGTTTTTATTTATTTACTTTTCTGCTCTTTTGCACACCAATATCTCTCTACCTGTACATGATCATCTGATCATTTATCACTCCAGTGTTAATCTGCAATATTGTAATTATTCGCCTACCTCCTCATGCCTTTTGCACACATTGTATATAGACTCCCCCTTTTTTCTACTGTGTTATTGACTTGTTAATTGTTTACTCCATGTGTAACTCTGTGTTGTCTGTTCACACTGCTATTTTATCTTGGCCAGGTCGCAGTTGCAAATGAGAACTTGTTCTCAACTAGCCTACCTGGTTAAATAAAAGTGAAATAATTTTTTTAAATATCCTAAGAGACTTGCAGCTGTAATTGCTGAAAAGGTGGCTCTACAAGTATTGACTTTGGGGGGTGATAAATTATGCACGCTCAAGTTTTCTGGGGATTTTGTCTGTTTTTTGTCTTATTTCTTGTTTGTTTCACAGTAAAAAATATTTTGCATCTTCAATGTGGTAGGCATGTTGTGTAAATCAGATAACACAAACCCCACAAATCCATTTTAATTCCAGGTTTGTAAGGCAACAAAATAGGAAAAATGCCAAGGAGGTGAATACTTTCGCAAGACACTGTATGCACGAGGCCTAGGCCTACATACCTTTAGAACATTGTCTGTCATCAGCAAACAGCATCTAAGCGTTGTTCTGTGACAGTTAAACAATTAATGAACACTATGCCAGCTATTGATGCCAGATGCTCAGATCTGATAGTGATCCAATCATTAACAAATTAGTACACATCTTCCTTATACCAGGTAAAGAACAGTCCAGGTCATCTCAAAATGAACTGAAGGATTGGAATGCTGAGCCACAAAGTGGCACCATTGTAAAATAATGTATGATCACCACTTTGTTATTTAGAAACACAAGTGAACGTTGTGTAGAACAATCCTCAGTTTGACTCATGCTGAGTAACAGAACCTTTCACCATTTCCTGACACTCCTTTTTGCACTGACACAATCTGTCAAGATATAGATATGCTTCCAACTACCTGGGGAGAAGTATTTGCATCTTTTAGGCATGTTTCAAGAAGTAAGATACTGCAAATAGTCGTCTTTTTGTGGTTAACACAATATTGTCACCACTTTGCTTGTGAACAGTTTTGCTATATCAAACATGTTCTTAAAAACAGTTACAGCAAATACATTCCTTACAGAATATTTTACCAACAGGTTTACATCTGATATGTTAATATACAGTATTCAATCATCTATCACACACTAGACACCACTATGGAAAACTTATGTTGAGGTTATGAGTTTTAAGAATGGGCGGCAACTGGAAGTGGTTTGTCATTTCTGGGCAACGTCTAGAGGGTTTGGCTTTTCCATTCTTTTGAGTGTCGACATTGAAAACAAGTTCTCATGCTGTGACCATGTCTTATTGTATGAGTCCCTGGGAAGGATAGAATATAATGTCTTATTGTATGACAGAGTTCCTGGGAAGGATAGAATAACAATCATCATGGAATTGAAATGGATCTAATCTCATCACCACGTCACACACAACTCAGTATTTTTCCGTTGTAACAAACTACATTGTAATAACTTATCCATTGCAGATTATTTCATAAAGTGTCATTTTTGACTTAAGCTCTTTCAGTTCCATTTACTTTTCTCTGGCTTTTCTTGATGGAAAATATTATCGGTGTCTCTGACGAACATAATAGATAAGGCTTTTATACAGGCAATAAAAGCTTGATTGAGAAAGTCATCGGACAAGTTAATCAATCACAGGAAGAACATACGCATTATGAATTCCTGAGAATGCAATGAAAGTCACCTGACTCATAAAGCAACATTTGTTTATTTTATAATATCATTCACAGTAAGGAGGAGACTTCCTGTTTTTACAGTCACAATATATATGGTTTAGATATAAGGTTCTGTATTTCCTTAGTCAACCTTGTGTTCTGTTTTCGTTGTGTTCTTGAGCGTAGCCCTGTTTCTTTGTGTTCTTGAATGTAGCCCTGTCTTTAATTTTTGTTCATTGATTTCACCTGTGTTAGTTACTCACCTGGTCTCATCAGCTCCTTATTTAATTCAGTTAAATCTGTTTGTGCCTCTAAGGTATTGTTAGTTTTGACTCTACTAAGCCTTTTCCTAGCTTGTTTGTGAGAACCAGTTATAGCCCTCAGTCTAGATTTGATTCACCTGTCTGTTTGCCTACCTGTATGACCATTGCCTGCCTGTGACCACGGTTCCTGCTTTCTGCAAAGGTGGAAATAAACACCTGCTGCGCTCTGTGTGTGGCTACACCTTTTTCTCCCTGAGAATTCATTACAGATGATCAATACAGGCAAATGAATAGGCCTACCCTAAGACAAATAATTGATGGAAATGTATGAACAAGACTATGTATTTTGCAGCTAAAATATATGATAAAATAACACATCCCCCCCTGCAGACCAGACAGGATCTGGTGGCTGTTGGGTAGGGAATTAGTATCTGTCTCAGGTAAATACATTTTTTTTAAACTTCCGTCTCCCTGTAAAAAACAATATTAGTAGATTATTAGATTAGATTAGGTGATTGTGTCATTATGATAAGAAATGCAAATGTTTACTTGAGGATTACATGATGTCACTTAAGGTCCTTTCATAATGTAAACCATATTGTAAATGTGATGTTTCAAACTTCCATAACACAATCATTACTGCCCTCCTGTGGCTAACTGTAACTCTTCACATCCTCACTGGCACCTATATTTAAACTATTCTTTTGTGTCAAGACAATTTAAAATACATTTAAAATATATTAAATATAATATAATCCTACCTTTAGCCTTTGTATAGGTAAGTAGATAGCCAATTCTGTATTTTGAATGTCTCTGAAGGATGTTATATGTCGACAATGACAAAAGAGTTAGCTAAAGTACATATCTGTGACTAAGTAAAACAAAGTGGTCAGTTTGCCAAAGGAAACTTTCTGTTGTCATAGAGACTGTTGAATCACACTTGTGTAGGTCTGCATTTGTGCACAAGACACACAGCTGCTATCAGAGTAGCCAGGAAAAGCCAGCGCAGGACCTCATACCAAACAGGCAACAATGCCCATGCCCTGAAAAACAAACAAAAACAGTTATGATTGAAAATCGCTAATTGAAAATGAAATTCCACATTACATACAGCAGTAGTCTAAAGATTTAATTCCACGGCAGCATACACAGTACAATTGTTAAGAGTTCACAGTACATCCTTTATTTGAAAACTGACACCTTCATCTATACCCAGTGGTGGAAAAAAGTACCCAAATGGCATACTTGAGTAAAAGTATAGATACCTTAATATAAAGTTACTCAAGCAAAAGTCACCCAGTAAAATACTACTTGAGTAAAAGTCTGAAAGTATTTGGTTTTATATATACTTAAGTATCAAAAGTAAATTTAATTGCTAAAATATACTTAACTATCTAAAGTAACAATATAAGTCATATAAAATTCCTTATATTAAGGAAAGGCAACGGCACCATTTTCTTGTTTTTAAAATGTAGTGATAGCCAGCGGCACACTCCAACACTCAGACTCTATATTTTTTTATCATACGCTGACCAACTGGCAAGTGTCTTCACTGACATTTTCAACCTCTCCCTGTCCGACTCTGTAATACCAACATGTTTTAAGCAGACCACCACAGTCCCTGTGCTCATGAACACTAAGGTTACCTGCCTAAATGACTACCGACCCATAGCACTCACATTTGTAGCCATGAAGTGCTTTGAAAGGCTGGTCATGGCTCACATCAACACCATCATTCCAGAAACCCTAGACCCACTCCAATTTGCATACTGCCCCAACAGATCCAATGATGATGCAATCTCTATTGCACTCCACACTGCCCTTTCCCACCTGGACAAAAGGAACACCTATGTGAGAATGCTATTCATTTACGACAGCTCAGTGTTCAACACCATATTGCCCTCAAAGCTCATCAATAAGCTAAGGACCCTGGGACTAAACACCTCCCTCTGCAACTGGATCTTGGTCTTCCTGACGGGCTTCCACCAGGTGGCTTGGATAGGTAACAACACATCCGCCATGCTGATCCTCAACACAGGGCCCCTCAGGGGTGAGTGCTCAGTCCCCTCCTGTACTCCCTGTTCACTCATGACTGCACGGCCAGGCACGACTCCAACATCATTAAATTTGCAGATGACACAACAGTGGTAGGCCTAATCACTGACAACGACAAGACAGCCTATAGGGAGGAGGTCAGAGACCTGGCCGTGTGGTGCCAGGACAACAACCTCTCCCTTAACGTGATCAAGACAAAGGAGATGACTGTGGACTACAGAAAAAATAGGCCCGAGCACTCCCCCATTCTCATTGACGGGGCTGCAGTGGAGCAGGTTGAGAGCTTCAAGTTCCTTGATATCCACATCACCAACAAACTAACATGGTCCAAGCACACCATGACAATCCTGAAGAGGGCACAACAAAACCTATTCCTCCTCAGGAGGCTGAAAAGATTTGGCATGGGTACTCAGATCCTCAAAAAGGTTCTACAGCTGCACCATCGAGAGCACTGGTTGCATCACTGCCTGGTATGGCAACTGCTCGGCCTCTGACCGCAAGGCACTACAGAGGGTAGACTCCTGAACATCTAGTCAAATGGCTACCCAAACTATTTGCAGTGCCCCCCCCCTCACCCCTTCCACTGCTACTCTCTGTTTTCATCTATGCATTGTCACTTTAATAACTCCACCTAAACTCAGCAACAACAAAAAAACATTCTCTCACTGTCAACTGCGTTTATTTTCAGCAAACTCAAAATGTGTAAATATTTGTATGAAAATAACAGGAATCAACCACTGAGACATAAACTGAACAAGTTCCACAGACATGTGACTAACGAGTGGACAATAGGTCCCTGAACAAAGGGAGGGTCAAAATAAAAAGTAACAGTCAGTATTGCATCTCCTCCTCATGGACTGCATCAGATTTGCCAGTTCTTGCTGTGAGATGTTACCCCACTTTTCCAACAAGGCACCTGCAAGTTCCCGGACATTTCTGGGGGGAATGGCCATTTTCCCTGGTGAGACAAAACCGTGACTCGTCAGTGAAGAGCACTTTTTGCCAGTCCTGTCTGGTCCAGTGACGGTAGATTTGTGCCCATAGGCAACGTTGTTGTCGGTGATGGCTGGTGAGGACCTGTCTTTACAACAGGCCTACAAGCCCTTTGTCCAGCCTCTCTCAGCCTATTGCGGACAGTCTGAGCACAGATGGAGGGATTGTGCGTTCTTGGTGTAACTCGGGCAATGTTGTTGCCATCCTGTGAGGGTGTTGTTACACGTGGTCTGCCACTGCGAGGACAATCAGCTGTCCGTCCTGTCTCCCTGTAGCGCTGTCTTAGGCGTCTCACAGTATGGACATTGCAATTTATTGCCCTGGCCACATCTGCAGTCGTCATGCCTCCTTGCCGCATTCCTAAGGCACGTTCACGCAGATGAGCAGGGACCCTGGGTATCTTTCTTTTGGTGTTTTTCTGAGTCAGTAGAAAGGCCTCTTTAGTGTCCTACATTTTCCTAACTGTGACCTTAATTGCCTACCGTCTGTAAGCTGTTAGTGTCTTAATGAACGGTTCCATAGGTGCATGTTCATTAATTGTTTATGGTTCATTGAAGAAGCATGGGAAACAGTGTTTAAACCCTTTACAATAAAGATCTGTTATTTTGATTTTTATGAGTTATCTTAGAAAGACAGGATCCTGAAAAGGGGAAGTTTATTTTTTTGTTGAGTTACATGTACAGTCGTGGCCAAAAGTTTTGAGAATGACACAAATATTAATTTTCACTAAGTCTGCTGCCTCAGTTTGTATGACGGCAATTTGCATATACTCCAGAATGTTATGAAGAGTGATCAGATGACTTGCAATGAATTGCAAAATCCCTCTTTGCCATGCAAATGAACTGAATCCCCCAAAAACATTTCCACTGCATTTCAGCCCTGCCACAAAAGGACCAGCTGACATGTCAGTGATTCTCTCGTTAACACAGGTGTGAGTGTTGACGAGGACAAGGCTGGAGATCACTGTGTCATGCTGATTGAGTTCGAATAACAGACTGGGCGCTTCAAAAGGAGGGTGGTGCTTGGAATCATTGTTCTTCCTCTGTCAACCATGGTTACCTGCAAGGAAACACATGCTGTCATCATCGCTTTGCACAAGAAGGGCTTCACAGGCAAGGATATTTCTGCCAGTAAGATTGCACCTAAATCAACCATTTATCGGATCATCAAGAACTTCAAGGAGAGCGGTTCAATTGTTGTGAAGAAGGCTTCAGGGCGCCCAAGAAAGTCCAGCAAGCGCCAGGACTGTCTCCTAAAGTGATTCAGCTGCAGGAACGGGGCACCACCAGTACAGAGCTTGCTCAGGAATGGCAGCAGGCAGATGTGAGTGCATCTGCACAGACAGTGAGGCGAAGACTTTTGAGGATGACCTGGTGTCAAGAAGGGCAGCAAAGATGCCACTTCCTC
>NW_026278356.1:0-46976 GCF_023373465.1 Oncorhynchus keta | reverse complement strand
CAGGATGCGCTCGATTGTGCATCTGTAGAAGTTTGTGAGTGCTTTTGGTGACAAGCCGAATTTCTTCAGACTCCTGAGGTTGAAGAGGCGCTGCTGCGCCTTCTTCACGTGCGGTCTGTGTGAGTGGACCAATTCAGTTTGTCTGTGATGTGTATGCCGAGGAACTTAAAACTTGCTACCCTCTCCACTACTGTTCCATCGATGTGGATAGGGGTGTTCCCTTTGCTGTTTCCTGAAGCGCACAATCTCCTTAGTTTTGTTGACGTTGAGTGTGAGGTTATTTTCCTGACACCACACTCAGAGGGACCTCACCTCCTCCCTGTAGGCAGTCTCATCGTTGTTGGTAATCAAGCCTACCACTGTTGTCGTCCCCAAATTTGATGATTGAGTTGGAGGCGTGCGTGGCCACGCAGTCGTGGGTGAACAGGGAGTACAGGAGAGGGCTCAGAACGCACCCTTGTGGGGCCCCAGTGTTGAGGATCAGCGGGGTGGAGATGTTGTTGCCTACCCTCACCACCTGGGGAGGCCTGTCAGGAAGTCCAGTACCCAGTTGCACAGGGCGGGGTCGAGACCCAGGGTCTCAAGCTAGATGACGAGCTTGGAGGGTACTATGGTGTTGAATGCCGAGCTGTTGTCGATGAACAGCATTCTCACATAGGTATTCCTCTTGTCCAGATGGGTTAGGGCAGTGTGGTTGAGATTGCATCGTCTGTGGACCTATTTGGGCGGTAAGCAAATTGGAGTGGGTCTAGGGTGTCAGGTAGGGTGGAGGTGATATGGTCCTTGACTAGTCTCTCAAAGCACTTCATGATGACGGAAGTGAGTGCTACGGGGCGGTAGTCGTTTAGCTCAGTTACCTTAGCTTTCTTGGGAACAGGAACAATGGTGGCCCTCTTGAAGCATGTGGGAACAGCAGACTGGTATAGGGATTGATTGAATATGTCCGTAAACACACCGGCCAGCTGGTCTGCGCATGCTCTGAGGGCGCGGCTGGGGATGCCGTCTGGGCCTGCAGCCCTGCGAGGTTAACACGTTTAAATGTCTTACTCACCTCGGCTGCAGTGAAGGAGAGTCCGCATGTTTTCGTTGCAGTCCGTGTCAGTGGCACTGTATTGTTCTCAAAGCGGGCAAAAAGTTATTTAGTCTGCCTGGGAGCAAGACATCCTGGTCCGTGACTGGGCTGGATTTCTTCTTGTAGTCCCGTGATTGACTGTAGACCCTGCCACATGCCTCTTGTGTCTGAGCTGTTGAATTGAGATTCTACTTTGTCTCTGTACTGACTCTTAGCTTGTTTGATAGCCTTGCGGAGGAATAGCTGCACTGTTTGTATTCGGTCATGTTACCAGTCACGTTGCCCTGATTAAAAGCAGTGGTTCATGCTTTCAGTTTTACGCAAATGCTGCCATCAATCCACAGTTTCTGGTTAGGAAATGTTTTAATCGTTGCTATGGGAACGACATCTTCAACGCACGTTCTAATGAACTCGCACACCGAATCAGCGTATTCATCAATATTGTTATCTGACGCAATACAAAACATATCCCAGTCCACGTGATGGAAGCAGTCTTGGAGAGTAGAGTCAGCTTGGTCGGACCAGCGTTGGACAGACCTCAGCGGGAGCTTCTTGTTTTATTTTCTGTCTGTAGGCAGGGATCAACAAAATGGAGTCGTGGTCAGCTTTTCCGAAAGGAGGGCGGGGCAGGGCATTATATGTGTCGCGGAAGTTAGAGTAACAATGATCCAAGGTTTTCCCGCCCTGGTTGTGCAATCGATATGCTGATAAAATTTAGGGAGTCTTGTTTTCAGATTAGCCTTGTTAAAATCCCCAGCTACAATGAATGCAGCCTCCGGATAAATGGATTCCAGTTTGCAAAGAGTCAAATAGAGTTCGTTCAGAGCCATCGATGTGTCTGCTTGGGGGATATATACGGCTGTGGTTATAATCGAAGAGAATTCTCTTGGTAGATAATGCGGTCTACATTTGATTGTGAGGAATTCTAAATCAGGTGAACAGAAGGATTTTGAGTTCCTGTATGTTTCTTTCATCACACCATGTCTCGTTAGCCATAAGGCATACGCCCCCGCCCTACGTTCTTACCAGAAAGATGTTTGTTTCTGTCGGCGCGATGCGTGGAGAAACCCGCTGGCTGCACCGCCTCCAATAGCATCTCTCCAGTGAGCCATGTTTCCGTGAAGCAAAGAACGTTACAGTCTCTGATGTCCCTCTGGAATGCTACCCTTGCTCGGATTTCATCAACCTTGTTGTCAAGAGACTGGACATTGGCGAGAAGAATGCTAGGGAGTGGTGCACGATGTGCCCGTCTCCGGAGTCTGACCAGAAGACCGCCTCGTTTCCCTCTTTTTCAGAGTCGTTTTGGGTCGCTGCATGAGATCCATTCCGTTGTCCTGTTTGAAAGGCAGAACACAGGATCCGCATCGCGAAAACATATTCTTGGTCGTACTGATGGTGAGTTGACGCTGATCTTATATTCAGTAGTTCTTCTCGACTGTATGTAATGAAACCTAAGATGACCTGGGGTACTAATGTAAGAAATAACACGTAAAAAACTGCATAGTTTCCTAGGAACTCGAAGCGGCGGCCATCTCTGTCGGCGCTGGAAGCCCAGAAACAGACTCCATGAGGGTGGTATGAGGGCCCAACGTCCACAGGTGGGGGTTGTGCTTACAGCCCAACACCGTGCAGGACGTTTAGCAAATCGCCACTGGCGCCATGTGCTCTTCACAGATGAAAGCAGGTTCACACTGACTACGTGACAGTCTGGAGACGCCGTGGAGAACGTGCTGCTGCCTGCAACATCCTCCAACATGACCTGTTTGTCGGTGGGTCAGTCATGGTGTGGGGTGGCATTTCTTTGGGGGCCGCACGGCCCTCCATGTGCTCGCCAGAGGTAGCCTGACTGCCATTAGGTACCGAGATGAGATCCTCAGACCCCTTGTGAGACCATATGCTGGTGCGGTTGGCCCTGGGTTCCTCCTAATGGAAGACAATGCTAGACCTCATGTGGCTGGAGTGTGTCAGCAGTTCCTGCAAGAGGAAGGCATTGATGCTATGGACTGGCTCGCCCGTTCCCCAGACCTGAATCCAATTGAGCACATCATGTCTCGCTCCACCCACCAACACCACGTTGCACCACAGACTGTCCATGAGTTGGCAGATGCTTTAATCCAGGTCTGGGAGGAGATCCCTCAGGAGACCATCCGCCACCTCATCAGGAGCATGCCCAGGCGTTGTAGGGAGGTCATACAGGCACGTGGAGGTCACACACACACTACTGAGCCTCATTTTGACTTGTTTTAAGGACATTACATCAAAGTTGGATGAGCGTGGAGTGTGGTTTTCCACTTTAATTTTGAGTGTGAATCCCAATCCAGACCTCCATGGCTTGATAAATTTGATTTCCATTGATCATTTGTGTGATTTTGTTGTCAGCACATTGAACTATGTAAAGAAAAAGTATTTAATAAGAATATTTCATTCATTCAGATCTAGGATGTGTTATTTTAGTGTTCCCTTTATTTTTTTGAGCAGTGTATATAGACCAAATTATGTGGACAACCATACAAATGAATGGATTCGGCTATTTCAGCCACACTTGTTGCTGACGGTTTATAAAATCGAGTGTACAGCAATGCAATCTTTATAGACAAACATTAGCAGCCTTACGGAAGAGCTCAGTGACTTTCAACGTGGCACTGTCATAGGATGCCACATTTCAAACAAGTCAGTTTGTCAAATTTCTGCCATTGGACTCAGTGGCAACACGTTATCTTGAGTGATGAAACATGCTTCACCATCTGGAAGTCCGACGGTCAAATCTGGGTTTGGCGGATGCCAGGAGAACGATACCTGCCCAAACGCATAGTGCCAATTGTAAAGTTTAGTGGAGGGGACTGTTTTCCTGGTTCGGGCTTAGCCCCTTAGTTCCAGTGAAGGGAAATCTTAACGCTATAGCATAAAATTATAGTCTGGACAATTCTGTGCTTCCAACTTTGTGACAACCGTTTGGGATAGACCCTTTCCTGTTCCAGCATGAGGAATGCCTCCATGCACAAAGAGAGGTCCATACAGAAAGTGTGTCGAGATCGGTGTGGAAGAACTTGACTGGCCCGCACAGAGCCCTGACCTCATCGAACACCTTTGGGACAAATTGGAGCACCAACTGCGAGCCAGGCCTAATCGCCCAACATCAGTGCCCAACCTCACTAATCCAAGCAAGTCCCCGCAGCAATGTTCCAACATCTAGTGGAAAGCCTTCCCAGAAGAGTGGAGGCTGTTATGGATAAAAGTGGGGACCAACTCCATATTAAATGCCCATGATTTTGGAATGAGATGTGGACACCTGCTCGTCGAACATGCACTACATGACCAAAAGTATATCCAAAAACAGACTCAAGTAATTAGTTACGGTTTTCCATTACATCTAGAGCATTTGTGACTGTAGCAGGAGCTAGCAACCATTTCATTCATTTTTGCCACCCTTCACTGACACCCGTCATATTCAATGCGTGTTGCACGTTCGTATATTCATCAGTTATTCAGCGCTCTGACACACAAACGAGAGTTCTCTGAAATCAGAGTAGATAGCCAAAATTAATTTACGAAGTTTATTCTCAAAGTCGCGGGGATGTCACGTCCTACTTTCATCAGTACACTCATAACCTAAGCATTACAAAATATCTATTAAATCAAATAACTGTATGTCGCAAATAAGCCATAAATGTTTTTGTTGACCAGATTCAACACTCCATACAAAAAGTCATTTTTTGGTGAGCGAATAATTACCACCTGCTGGAGGGAGACAGATTCTCCGCTGAGTTGGGCCCCTCTCTTTGGGTGCGTTCGTAAATTTACTCTGGTATCTACTACTATTTCAGATAACTCTCGTCCGAGTCTGCCCAGAGCACAAGAATGCGCAACACCAGTTGAACGTGAGCAAACGTTGGCAAAAATACTTAATTAAAATTGTTGCCAGCAGTACAGTTACAACGCTCTAGATAACATGAACAGTCTAATCAGCTCTGCTAGTGCGAGTAAAATTGTCAGTGTGCAGTGTTCTCTCGGTGTCTGGAAGTAGCTAGCAAGCTAGCCAACTTTTGCCCAGTTAGCTTGGGTGCTAACCGACGTGAGGTCAGAATGGTTGAATCAACCCCACTTCTCGGCCAGTGTGCACTCATGAGTAGGCTGGACAATGGAACAAGTCAAATTCACCTAAGAATGAAAAACGGCCAAAGAACGTTGAACAATGACTGTTCTGGCTGTTTAAAAATCGGTCACATATTGAAAAAGAGGACAGGGACATATGTTTTGTTTAGGGTATACACCGTTTTCTGAAGAAAAAACCATTAACCATGGAGCAGAAACATTTTGAATTTGATGGCTATGTGCCAGCCATCGCTAATAATGTGACATGGAACCCAAACCGGCTGCGTGCGTGCGCCATCGTGCATAAATGCATTTGTCCCCCACAACAAATGCGATCATGACAAGCAGGTTAAAATATCAAAAACTCAACCAATTACATTAAATTTGGGGACAGGTCAAAAGGCATTAACCTCTTGCTCCTACCCGACACGCAGGCGTCCCATCTAGACATCTGGAAATGCAAATGCGCTACGCTAAATGCTAATAGCACTCGTTAAAACTCAAACGTTCATTAAAATACACATGCAGGGTACTGAATTAAAGCTACACTCGTTGTGAATACAGGCAACAAGTCAGATTTTTAAAATGCTTTTCGGCGAAAGCATGAGAAGCTATTATCTGATAGCATGTAACACCCCAAAGACCCGCAGGTGACGTAAACAAAATAATTAGCATAGTCGGCACTACACAAAACGCACAAATAAAATATAAAACATTCATTACCTTTGACCATCTTCTTTGTTGGCACTCCTAGATGTCCCATAAACATCACTATTGGGTCTTTTTTTCGATTAAATCGGTCCATATATAGCCTAGATATCGATCTATGAAGACTGTGATCAAGGAAAAAAATAGCATTTTATAACGTAACGTCTTTTTTATTAAAAAGTTGATGATAAACTTTCACAAAACACTTGAAATACTTTTGTAATGCAACTTTAGGTATTAGTAAACGTTAATAAGCGATCAAATTGATCACGGGCGATGTATATTCTATAGCTGTACGTCTGGAAATAATGTCGGGTAAATCTCAACAAAATATCCGGTCGGAGACGAAGAAAAGCTACCTTGTGTCCGTTTGACCAAGAAACAAATCGTAGGCAAATGACAAGACTGTTGACATCGTGTGGAAGCTGTAGGTATTGCAACCTCGGCCCCATTTAATGTGGTTCACATTCAACAATGGGTTCTAGTGGCACATGGATATATTTTTCGCATTTTCAGTGATCAGATTTTCCTGCGTTTTCGATGAAAACGCATGTTCTGTTATAGTCACAGCCGTGATTTAACCAGTTTTATAAACGTCTGAGTGTTTTCTATCCACACATACTAATCATATGCATATACTATATTCCTGGCATGAGTAGCAGGGCGCTGAAATGTTGCTAGATTTTTAACAGAATGTTCGAAAAAGTAGGGGTAGGAGTAACAGGTTAAACATGTATGGCAATTTAGTTAGCTAGCTTGCACAGGCAACTAATTTGTCCTATTTAGCTAGCTTGCTGTTGCTAGCTCATTTGTCCTGGGATAAACATTGAATTGTTATTTTACCTGAAATTCACAAGGTCCTTTACTCCGACAATTAATCCACACATAAAGCGGTCAACTGAATCATTTCTAGTCATCTCTCCTCCTTCAGGCTTTTTCATCTTTGAACTTAACGTAAACTCACCCCCTTCGTACAAATGTGCACAACCGCAACATTCAAACGAGGCTACAAAGAAAACTAATGGGACTGTAGCGACTGTGTTGACGTCAAAATCTGGGGTGTGAACTAGATTCCTACTCAAGAGTTGATCAACATGGTAATGGCACTATAGTATTGGAGAAAAGTTGAAAAGAACTGACCCTCCGTTACATCGTGTCGTGTCATGTCGTAGCATTACAGCACGCATAAAGCAACTATTTCTGTCTTACGATCTCCATCCACTAGGTGTAGCACAGTAATTGTGTCATCACTGCATGTGATCATCATTCCCAAAGCCGCTGTTTACTTCTAAGATCACTTTAGCACCGCACTAAAAACCGATTCAAATTCGACAAAAACCTTAAAATAGGTATGCATTCACACATTATATAAACTTTAGTGTTTTATTTACATTTAGAGGCGATTAGGTGACGAGTTGGACAGATAGTGAAAAAAGAGTGAAAAAAGCTATTTTCCCACACAACATCTCTCCTTTTCACTATCACGCATTAGTTTCGCTTCCCCACCTGCCATTTTCTAAAAGACCCGACGGGCTCCATTGCCTGCTTGAATTATGCAGAAACGGGCAGCGTTTAGGTCATGTAATTGGTAATGTTGGAAAGGGGAGAAATTGTGCTTTACAATGGTATTGACATTACAGTTGATCTGGAAGTATTACGTTTTGGGGCGCTAAAATAAGGGTAATTGTACGGACCAAGGCGATGTACGAGTTTACGTTATATGGTAATTGGCATCTAAACTTTCATAGCATTACCACTACAACGGCAAAACAGTTAGTCTTTCAATCACCTACGTGGGTATAACCAATGAGGAGATGGCACGTGGGTACCTGCTTCTATAAACCAATGAGGAGATGGGGACGGCAGGACTTGCACCGCGATATGCGTAAGAAATAGGAATTACTTATATTTTAGCCCTTGGCAACGCAGACGCTCGTTGGCTCAATAATTGAATAACAATAATTGCACACAAAGTAGACTACACCTGTCAATAATAAGGTAGCCGAGGAAAGCAGAAAGATCTAAATGCCAACAATAGCGAGGCAGGCATTGTGACACAAAACAATCGGCTGGGAATAGAACATTCGGAAGGCGAGTCCAATAGAACTAATGAGCTGGCAGGGTGTAAAATGCACTAAAATTGGGCATGTATTTTTCGCGATTTACTATAGAATTACGGCAAGCAGCTGGGACATATAGTAATATTACTTAATTAACCGTGTTCCACGACGCATGCAATTAAATATTTTTATAAAAGCGTTACAAATGGAATGTGTCCAGCCTATACATAGGTAGCTACACCGCCCAAAGTATTCGCAACCCAACTCCACCGTGATGCTAACGGTACAACAGCTAACTAATTAGCCAGGCTAGCAAAACCGTAGTCAAATAGTATGTATCTACTGCGTTACCAAGCTTTGTTATTTTGTATTTTCGTGATTTTATTGAAAATAGTTGAGCAATATGGCACGAGGGGTGTGACATGTTATGGCCAAAGAAAACAGCAATGGCGTATTGTAGGCACAAACTCCGCCTTGCCATGGTTCGTTGGGAAAAGCCTATAAGCAGAGCGGAAGAGTTATTGTGTTTGTAAATTCACTCCCGGAGTGCCAGAGTGCGCTCTGGGCGTTCGTAAATTCAGAGCGTTGTCAATGTCCATTTGTAAATGCAGAGCGTTTTCGCTCTCTGACTAGTCGTATTTGATCAACTCCATTGATGTCTAGTTTGAGGAAACACTCGGATATTGTAGCTGGATCAGCTTGCTACCGTGTTAGTGTCCATTGCTAGCTAGCACTTTCTCTAATTTCCAACAATGATCATCTATGGTATTTGGAAGTCTTACCTTATTGTTCAAATTGGCTGTCCACTCTCTTCAAAAAGCTGCTCCGTCGAATATTTATTGTAACTCACTGTTCTGGCTTCTTCTTCTATGCTAACATGGCGGTCCGCAAACAATCGACAATCGTTTACGTGCATGCCGCCACCTACTGGGCTGGAATGTACGATCAATCTTGATCTGCCCAATTCTGTACTACCATGAAAATAAAATTGAAAACCAAATAAATCCCTATCAACTAATACCCCCCACAAAAAAAAACTCCACCTCCCCAACACCCATACCCCATTCAACTGTGTGTATATATATATATATATCATGCTGAAACACTCCCCCGCTTAGAATTGTTCAGCATGTCAACAACCATTTCAACGGTAAACATCTGTTACCCCGAATATCTATTTTGTCGTCTCAACAATAACCTTCAAGCTGGCATTTCTGCTTTCCACAACAGAGTCGTATTGATAACCTTACCAATAAAAGCTAGTCAACTTCATTCATTATCAAAGTGTCCTTTGACACTGCACGTTCATGAGCACAAGATTTCTGAACAGGCCTCCAAACCATGCCAGGACCAGCAGAAACACCAGTCCCAACATTAGGTCCACTTACTACAGGAGCAGCCATGGAAGCTCATAATGTAAAAAATATATATTCAAAAATGAATCTAAATCAAACTTTGTCACATCGCCAAATACAACAAGTGTAACCTTACCGTTAAATGTTATCTTTATTTCACTAGGCAAGTCAGTTAAGAACAAATTCTTATTTTCAATGTTGCCTAGGAACAATGGGTTAACTGGGGCAGAAGGACAGATTTTTACCTTGTCAGCTCAGGGATTTGATCTTGCAACTTTCCAGTTACTAGTCCAACGCTCTAACCACTAGGCTACCTGCAAGCCCTTAACCAGTAAACAGTGCAGTCCACACTGTAGTCTTACAGCAACTGCTTACGATATATCATGACTAATTCTATATCCCTGAGCCTCTCTGCACCTGGCATCCACCAAATGCTGCACTATGTTCCACCCCCATAATTACAACAACGTAACCATGCGCTCTGTTAAGAAGCAGTGTGGCTTGGTTGGGTTGTGTTTCGGAGGACGCATGGCTCTCGACCTTCGTCCGTACGGAAGTTGTAGCAATGAGACAAGACAGTAACTACTAACAATTGGATACCATGAAATTGGGGAGAAAAGGGGGTATTTTTAAAAATAATAATAAATAAATAAATCAATCAATAGTTCCCGCAAAACACCAGTCTCAACGTGCAACTCTGCCTGGAAGGCCAGCATACCTGTGTCGCCTCTTCACTGTTGACTTTGAGACTGGTGTTTTGCGGGTACTATTTACTGAAGCTGCCAGTTGAGGACTTGTGAGGTGTCTCTTTCTCAAACTAGACACTCTAATGTACTTATCCTCTTGCTCAGTTGTGCACCGGGGCCTCCCGCTCCTCTTTCTATTCTGGTTAGAGCCAGTTTGCGCTGTTCTGTGGAAGGAGTAGTACACAGCGTTATGCGAGATCTTCAGTTTCTTGGCAATTTCTAGCATGGAACAGCCTTCATTTCTCAGAACAAGAATATACTGACCAGTTTCAGAACAAATGTCTTTGTTTCTAGCCATTTTGAGCCTGTAATTGAACCCACAAATGCTGATGCTACAGATATTCTACTAGACTAAAGAAGGCCAGTTTATTTGCTTCTTTAATCAGCACAACAATTTTCAGCTGTGCTAACAGAATTGCAAAATGGTTTTGTAATGATCAATTAGCCTTTTTAAAATGATCAACTTGGATTAGCTAACACAACGTGCCATTGGAACACAGGAGTGATAGTTGCTGATAATGGCCTTCTGTACGCCTATGTAAACATTCCATTAAAAAAGCTGCCATTTCCAGCTACAATAGTAATTTACAACATTAACAATGTCTACACTGTATTTCTGATCAATTTGATGTTATTTTAATGGACAAAAAAAAAAGTGATTTTCTTTCAAAAACAAGGACATTTCTAAGTGACCCCAAACTTTTGAACGGTTGTGTACAATCAGTAATCTTGCTCTGATTTGTCATCCTGAGGGTCCCAGAGATAAAATGTAGAATAGTTTTGTTTGATCAAATCAATTTTATGTTCAAATGTAGGAACTGGGGTCTACAGTTTGACCCCACGGCTGTCTCTGGCTCCACACACCCCTCCCGGCCATCGAGATGTGTGAAAGTTGGTGTATAAGCTAATGATCCATCATTTATGACTTTCCTGGGGGTGTGTAAACATATATTTTTATTACCATAGCATTTTTGTTTGTTCTCTATAGTTACATTTTCAAGTATATATCAATTGACCAATTCGGCACATTTGGGCAATCTTCTGGCAGACTTGATACAAAATATTGTATTCTTGTTGTATAGTAACTAGCCACCTAAGCAAGCTAGATATGTTACAGTTGCTGCATTCTAATTTGGGAGTAATAGTAAACACCAGTGGTGTTTAGTACCTAGATACGGAGAACTTGATTGGCAGACGTGATTAGCAGAGATGGTACCTGGATAGTAGTTATGGGCATTCCAAATCTTTCTGAGAGCTGGCTCATTTGGCTCCGTTCACACAAAACAGCCGGATCATTTGTCTCCCAAACGATTCGTCGTTCAAAATGCTTCTGAATTTACCTAGAACCATGAAAAAAATAACAAATCTGCAATGTCAGATCGTGAAATGCGAGTTCAAATACATTACCTTGCCAAATTGTAAAAGAATCAGCGTGGACCAGATTGAGCGCTCCCCACAATTTATTGTTTCTGCAGTGAGGATTCACCTTCTTTAGATAATTATTTTGTAACTTTTCTGCAGAACAACGTTGTTTTCAGCTCAAACTGCAGTAGTAGCAGTATGCAAATCAGGGAACTAAATGAAAGGCTCTTTCACCAATGTGATTCTGTTCCCGACCTTCAACAAAAAGATCTGTTCAAAAGAGCTATTTGTTCATGAATGACCCATCACTACTGGATAGTACACAAGTTTTGATTGGTTTAAATCATGGGAAAACTGTCATTTTGATTGAGTGGACATCTGCAGCGTTTGTAATGCGATCTCTGTGACCGAGGTTACATTGCATAGCCGTGGTTTTGCAGTTAGGGTGCATAACTGAAAAGGGCTGACGTTAAGGGAATTTTTATCAATGATGACTAATTATGTAATCAGGACTGACGAATCAGAATACTATTATGTTACTGTATATGTACTAATCAGAATACTATTATGTTACTGTATATGTATGAATTTTATGTTTAATCCTAGTACTGAATATAATGTGTGTAAATATAATCAAGAATTAGAACAATGGCTGTCTGTTCCTTGGTAGAAATGAATGAACTATATCGCCAAACTGGCTAGAATGCTTATCTACACAGGCTGACCTTGGCTCTAGGCGACGCTGACGTCATTTTCAGTTTATAACCTGTGGTAAAATGTGTAATGAGCAGTACTCTCGAGAATAAACGCAGCTGGTTGATTTCAAAGGCTGGTCTCTGTCCATTTTATACCAATAAGGGTCTTACAACCCCTTATGAATTGACAGAGTGATTCATTTTAATTGGTTATTAAAACAGAGGAATTTAATTCCTGCAACAGCCGATGAGATTGAATCCCGGCCTTACTTTGGAAGTGTTTTTCCTTGTGAAACCTCTACTAGCCTACTGTACTCTACTGCCTATATGTTGCAAGCAAAAAATGTCTCGTCGCATATACTGTATTTCCATGATGTATGACCATGTTTCCTTCCCTTCAGCTAAATAATAAAACATTATTCCCAAAGCAGTTCCAGGTTTGGCAAGATAACACAGACCAATCTGAGATGTGTAAATATTAGTTAAAGAACCAAGGACTGCCAAGACCCAAACACAGCATACTGTAACATTAACAATGGATGCTAGTTCAGTATTATGTATAAAGACAGAGAACTCTTCCTATGAACTTCCTATGGGTTAGGAAGGATCACATAATTCCATCCAGGTCACCGGGAGGGATCAGCCCATAGAGAATGCGAGAGAAAGCATCCCTATATAGTTCCCATTATGGTGTCTAAGCACACGGGAAGAACCTTCATTCGAAGTAGTCAATTTGTCATGATTAGCTGATCCCTCCTGATGACCCGGTTGGGCATGACTACAACAGGATTACTGGGATGGAACAGCCAATAAAGTTGAAGTACCACCCAGTTGACTACATACAAATAGGGAAGCACTCAATAGCACTGCCCATGCTAAAACTGCCTTTTGGCCACTAGAGGCATCTATCAATCTCTATGGATCATCCAAATAATTATACGTGTGTGAACATTCCACAACTGCAGGTGGCAGTAAATCAAAAACCTTGGCTTTGTACCTGCTCAAACAACACACTTCAGGTGGCAGTATGCACCCTTTAAGTTAGTTTACCAAATCATAGGTGTAGAAGAAAACTCACTACTTCAAAATGGAGATGGTCTCAGTGGCGCTGTCTATGCTCTCACAGATGCCATAATGGGAGAGATATTCCCTGCAATTTATCCAGAACGCCATAATCGGACAGATACAAAGATGTTTGACTACTTCTGGATGGAGCCCACCTAGTGTTCAACCTTCCAAAGTTCTCCCAGGTCACCCTGCTCCTTCGCACAGTTCCTCCACTGGCTTTCAGTCAAAGCCTGCATGCACTACAAGACCATGGTGCTATACCTAAACCTTGAGCCACCTTTGATCTCTTGGCCCTTATGACTGAGAAATTGTTGTCCCCTCTAGCTCACTGTAAGGGCTGGATTCAATCCATATCACAGAAGATCTGTGTTAAAATGTAAGGTAATTTGCAATTGAGCTGACATATGCAGTGTTTGCGTGAATGCTGTCTCCACAACCGCCGGAACATTGCCTTTAATTGTCAATTGCACTATTAAGCAGATTTTCAGCGCTACGGATTGAATAGTGCGATAAGTCAATCTGGATGAGAACACTGCTAAATAAAAAATGTACATTTAGACACTAAGATGCGATGCCTAAGTCTATGGTATCAATATTAACCCGTGGAGAAAGATGGAGGTTTAATTGATTGGTACATTAAGTTCATTTTAATCAAACAAGTGCAACAAACATGTTTCATAACTGGCTGCCCACAACATACTAGTTTAATGTGGTTCCACACTGATAATTGAACAGGTTCCAGACACAGACGGAAACCAAAGAGAAAAGTACAGCATATAGGGACAGAGGTGAGATCCACAGAATACTTCAAACACACATTAATACTTCATTTTGTGAATTCTGTGCTCCTCTGTTGGATATTGTAGTTTAAGATCAAATGAAAGATGACATTTATGGAAAAAGGATGAAAATTGTATTGTTTGGTATGTTTAACACCGATATGCTTACTTAGTAAGGTACATTGATCAGAATAAAGCTAATTCAAATGGACTATACAATAGACACTGAACTCCAATATTGATTATACTTTTATTTGCAACATTCTAAACTTGCCCTACTAAATAAGAACCTGGTTTCATATATGAAGCAACCCTAGTGTTATGAAAACAAGTGCTATTAGTGCTCACACAACATATTAAATGTGTTACTTTCATTAGGACAGCCTGGAATAAAAGGGCAGTGGGAAATGTCAAGATAATAGAAAGAAATAAAGGCTACAACTGCAGAATGTTTGGTATTTTCCCTTGACATAGTGAAGAATCCAGAGCACGTTGAACATTCAAAATGCATTAAGCTGAGCCTGATATTACCGAGAGCTACAGGTTTCCTGCCTATAGAACACCATGATCCAGTGGTCCTGTTGGAAGAGACTCTTGCAACATTTTCATTCAAACTTATTTACATTAATTTACAAAATATATATTTAATTGGCTTATCTACAGTAGAACTGCAAAATAATAGTGCAAATAAAGACTCCAAATCTGGATCATGAGCAAGAGTCCTTGATCCCTCAAAGAACTAGCACTTTAAAAAATAAGTATAAAGCATCAATTCCTTTAGCAGTCATTGTCTCCGGTGTTCCAAGAGTTATCCTAATAAATCCAAGCTTTTCAGATTCACGTCACAATAACACAATTACTACTTATCAATGACTAGAGCGAAACTTGGTGAAAGCCCATTGATTCACATTGAACCAGATGTTCTGGTCTATCAAACCAGTGAAGGCCTTTGGTGGTATGACTTACATATTGTGGGTCTTGTATGAAAATGTATGCACTCACTACTGTAAGTTGCTCAACTAAATTACAAATGTTTTGTTTATCTTAACAGATATGATTTCCTTCAACCCCCAGAGCTGGCAAAATTGGCTTTGTGAGGCATGTTCACCCAGAAAATCAGAGACCCTACATATGGGTGAATTTTAACATGAGAATGTTGCAATGAGTTAAATCAGGATCAGACTAGGAGTGATTTGTGAAGTACACTGGAAACATACAAGTAATCAAGTTAGGCCACTCCTTAAGCACAAGCTCCCAAATGGAAGTGAACCAATACATTCTTCATCAGGAGGTTTCTAATCATCGTGTAATAGAGATTCCTTTTAAAGTATATGAACCATTCCCCGTGTTTGGGAGGGTGGTAGATTCAGGGGACATCACAGCAGCCATTTTACTGTGACTCCTTCCTTCTCAATGAAGCAGGAGGAGACTGAGGTAAAGTAGAAGACTTGGCACTGAAAAAGAAGACACCCCAAAATACATTTCTTTATACACTGATAACCATCTGCCCAGCATTTTTTTTACAAAATCAACGTGGACCTGTGGAGCACAAACTGGATAAAATCTGTTGGACTTTGACACATATCACTGAACAGCTGCCACAACATGTCAGCTTGAAGCCAAGTTTGAGATCATTATGTTTCAGTTCAAGGTTCAAAAAGTCATCATGCTCACCATTCCAAATAAACATTTTGCATTATTCTAATTAATTCTCAATCACCCATCTTTCCTTATTATCTCAAATTAAATCAAAATGTATGCTCATAAACGCTGTCTGAGTTTTTAGTGGCCACATTTCCTGAGTAGCCACCGAGAGCTGTAACACAAACACTCTAGTAATCATGACTATTTCTAGATGACCAGGTAGCCAAGCCCTCACAAAACCACCAGCTTTGCCCAATGCTCACCACCTGAGCGACTTCCCCGGCAAGTAGCCTAGCAGTTAAGAGCGTTGGGCCAGTAACCACTAGCTATACTGCTTGTTCTGTGCGTGATTTCCTGCAATCCAGGAATGTCAGTGTTCTGCCACAGCCAGCAAAGAGCCAGGATCTCAATCCCATTAAGCATGTCTGGGACCTCTGATGTTGGACTGTAATAGACTATAGTCTCTTCCTTGACTGATATTGTTATCCACATTGCTCGTCATACAAAATGTTTTATAACATTAAAAGAATCTGCTGACACTTACCAAGTACACCAACACTGCCCACTATTTTCCCAGCATTGTCTGTCAATAAACAAACAGAAGGAAGGTGACATGAATTTGCAGTGAAGCTGAAATCACCAAAATACGACTTGGAATCAAAGAGAAAATGATATAGCTACAACAAAAATATGAATAGCAACTGGGTGATCGCTTACTGTTGGTGTCTGGGGTTGTATGAGTGGCGTCAGGTACACGATCGGTTACATAAAAAGGGACAGAGAACACACAGATTTAACAATTACTAATACAGAATACGGATGTTGGATAAAACAAATCAAATAATGTAGTGAAAGAATGAGGTGGTGTTAGTGGCTTGGCATGCTGGTGAAGAAACTAGTGTTACATTTCAACACATTCAACATTTTATTTCCGTGTTTGAGGCCATGAGCTCACATAGCTCAAGGTAGGATTCAGCTGTTTGTGAGGACAGCGTAGGATTACTTCATGCATTTGATATGGGTTAAGATTTTCTCCATGACCACTTGACAGGTACATTGTTACATATATTCAGATCACAATCAGTCCTTTGTTTCAGGTGAAGGAGAGTCTGGAGAAAATACACCATAAACTACCACTGGATGCCGTCCAGATTACATTTGAATGTATAATTCAAGTGTCAATGGAAGTTTAGACAAAAAACTAGGGGAATTTAGTGAGCATACTAGGCTGTGTATACCACACAGAACAAATGACGATTCTTTACCTCAGCCAGAGACTGACATTAACTTGGTGTTAAGGTCATTCAAAAGCCTCAGACTATTACCACAAAGGATCAAAGGTTAGGCTAATACAATGAGTTAATGTGTTCGGTGACAGGTTCAGCTGTACAAAGGCACTCTCTGATCAAATGAAAGTTTGTATTCGGCGCACGTGACAGCAGGTGTAGGTAGACCTTACAGTGAAATGCTTACTTACAGGTTCTAACCAATAGTGCGAAAAAAGGTGTGTGTAGGTAAGTAATGAAATAAAACAGTAAAAGACATTTGAAAATAACAGTAGCAAAGCTATATACAGACACCTGTTAGTCAGGCTAATTGAGGTAGTATGTACATGTAGGTATGGCTAAAGTGACTATGCATATACACTTCTCAAAAAAATAAAGGGAACACTTAAACAACACAATGTAACTCCAAGTCAATCACACTTCTGTGAAATCATACTGTCCACTTAGGAAGCAACACTGATTGACAATAAATTTCACAAGCTGTTGTGCAAATGAAATAGACAACAGGTGGAAATTATAGACAATTAGCAAGACACCCCCAATAAAGTAGTGGTTCTGCAGGTGGGGACCACAGACTACTTCAGTTCCTATGCTTCCTGGCTGAGGTTTGTCACTTTTGAATGCTGGCGGTGCTTTCACTCTAGTGGTAGCATGAGACGGAGTCTACAACCCACACAAGTGGCTCAGGTAGTGCAGCTCATCCAGGATGGCACATCAATGCGAGCTGTGGCAAGGTTTGCTGTGTCTGTCCAGCAGGCCACAAATGTGCATGTGTCTGCTCAAACGGTCAGGAACAGACTCCATGAGGGTGGTATGAGGGCCCGACGTCCACAGGTGGGGGTTGTACTTACAGCCCAACACCGTGAAGGACTTTTGGCAATTACCAGAGAACACCAAGATTGGCAAATTCGCCACTGGCGCCCTGTGCTCTTCACAGATGAAAGCAGGTTCACACTGAGCACATGTGGCAGAAGTGACAGAGTCTGGAGACGCCGTGGAGAACGTTCTGCTGCCTGCAACATCCTCCAGCATGACCTGTTTGGCGGTGGGTCAGTCATGGTGTGGGGGGTGGCATTTCTTTGGGGGGCCGCACAGCCCTCCATGTGCTCGCCAGAGGTAGCCTGACTGCCATTAGGTACCGAGATGAGATCCTCAGACCCCTTGTGAGACCATATGCTGGTGCGGTTGGCCTGGGTTCCTCCTAATGGAAGACAATGCTAGACCTCTGGAGTGTGTCAGCAGTTCCTGCAAGAGGAAGGCATTGATGCTATGGACTGGCTCGCCCGTTCCCCAGACCTGAATCCAATTGAGCACATCTGGGACATCATGTCTCGCTCCACCCACCAACGCCACGTTGCACCACAGACTGTCCAGGAGTTGGTGGATGCTTTAGTCAGGTCTGGGAGAAATCCCTCAGGAGACCATCCGCCACCTCATCAGGAGCATGCCCAGGCGTTGTAAGGGGAGGTCATACAGGCACGTGGAGGGCACACACACACGACTGAGCCTCATTTTGACTTGTTTTAAGGACATTACATCAAAGTTGGAGCAGCCTGTAGTGTGGTTTTCCACTTTAATTTTGAGTGTGAATCAAATCCAGACCTCCATGGGTTGATCAATTTGATTTCCATTGATAATTTGTGTGATTTTGTTGTCAGCACATTCAACTATGTAGAGGAAAAAAGTATTTAATAAGAATATTTCATTAATTCAGATCTAGGATGTGTTATTTTAGTGTTCCCTTCATTTTTTTGAGCAGTGTATGATGAACAGAGTAGCAGATAGCCCGGTTAGCCAATGTGCATGGCACTGGTTGGTCAGGCCAATTGAGGTGGTATGTACATGAATGTATTGTTAAAGTGACTATGCATATATGATAAAACAGAGAGTAGCAGCAGCGTGGGGTGGGTGTGGGGGGCACACAATGCAAATATTCCGGGTAACCATTTGGTTGCCTGTTCAGGCTGTTATGGCTTGGGGGTAAACACTGTTGAACCCTTTTTGTCCTAGACTTGGCACTCTGGAACCGCTTGCTATGCGGTAGTAGAGAGAACAGTCTATGACTGTTTTTAGTTTAGTTTATTTTATTTTTACAGGGACAGTGCACATTAATCAACGTTTCAGTAAAGTGGCGGTTTTAGCCAGCCGGCTAATTTTCAACCGCAGTCCCTGGGCAGGTTATTAAAAACAATTACAATATAGACAATAGCACCATAGAACAAGCAAAACATAGCAACATAGGACAAGCAAGACATAGCATACAGACAGAACAAAAAGCAGCAAGACAAAATTCATAAAAGCAACCAAGTGTTTCCACACCTCACAAGTTACAGACAACATGGAAAGCGGCAACACACAGCTAGGGACCATGTTCACAAATCTGATTGACCTTGAGCCATGTCTTCAAGCATTTTGTGAAAGTGTGATATGTGGTGCAGTTATGTGTGTCTGATGGCAGTGTATTCCAGACATGGGAAGCTCTCACAGAGAATGCAGATTTACTAAAGGTGCTTTTCCTTAGAGGAACTATACAGTCACCTCTCATGGCAGACCTTGTGGATCTGCTGCCATATGTCTGGGTTTTCTGTTTAACAAAAATATTGAGTGGAGGGGGAGCCAGGCCATTAAGGATCTTGAATACAAGACATGCGTCGGTGTATTGCACAAAATTTTCCCAAATCAAGAGCTCATGCTTTCTAAGGATATGACAATGATGATGGCTATTGGGCTTCCTATCAAGCACTTTGAGAGCCTGTTTGTAGACAGACTGAATAGGTTTTAAATGTTGTACAGCAAGCTTGGGCCCAACTAGTCAAGCAGTATGTTAAGTGGGGGAGTATCATAGATTTGAAGTACAGTTTTGCTACCTCTGTAGTCAAACAATTTCGTATAAATCGGAAATTAGCTAGATTGAATTTAGTTATTTGAATTACCTTTTTCACATTCTTTTTAAAAGAGAGGTTGGAATCAAGTATGACTGGTGGCTGGGGTCTTTGAAGCTCTCAACCTGCTCCACTGCAGCCCCGTCGAAGAGAATTGGGGCGTGCCCAGTGCTCCTTTTCCTGTAGTCCACAATCATCTCCTTAGTCTTGGTTACATTGAAGGATAGGTTGTTATTCTGGCACCACCCGGCCAGGTCTCTGATGACTTCCCTATAGGCTGTCTCGTCGTTGTTCAGGCTGGGTCATCTGCAAACTTAATGATGGTGTTGGAGTCGTGCCTGGCCATGCAGTCGTGGGTAAACAGGGAGCCTGAGCAAGCACCTCTGGGTTGCTCCAGTGTTGAGGATCAGCATGGCAGATGTGTTGCTACCTACCCTCACCACCTGGGGGCGGCCCGTCAGGAAGTCAGGATCCAGTTGCAGAGGGAGGTGTTTAGTCTCAGGGTCCTTAGCTTAGTGAGGGCTTTGAATACACTATGCTGTTTAAAGCTGAGCTGTAGTCAATGAACAGCATTCTCACATAAGTGTTCCTTTTGTCCAGGTGGGAAAGGGCAGTGTAATAGAGATTGCATCATCTGTGGATCTGTTTGGGCGGTATACAAATTGGAGTGTCTAGGGTTTCTGCGATAATGGTGTTGATGTGAACTATTTACCAGCCTTTCAAAGCACTTTGGACGTGAGTGCTACGGGTCTGTAGTCATTTTGGCAGGTTGCCTTAGTGTTCTTGGGCACAGGCACTATGGTGGTCTGCTTGGAACATGTTGGTATTACAGACTCAATCAGGGACATGTTGAAAATGTCAGTGAAGACACCTGCCAGTTGGTCAGCACATGCCCGGAGCACACATCCTGGTAATCAGTCTGGCCCCGCAGCCTTGTGTATGTTATACTCACTTCAGTTACAGAGAGCGTGATCACACAGTCGTCCGGGAACAGCTGATGCTCTCATGCATGCCTCAGTGTTGCTTGCCTCGAAGCGAGCATAGAAGTGATTTAGCTCGTCTGGTAGGCTCGTGTCACTGGGCAGCTCGCAGCTGTGCTTCCCTTTGTAGTCTGTAATAGTTTGCAAGCCCTGCCATCCAACGGCGTCGGAGACAGTGTAGTATGATTCAATCTTAGCCCTGTATTGACGCTTGCCTGTTTGATGGTTCGTCGCAGGGCATTGCAGTATTCCTTATAAGTTTCCGGGTTAGAGTCCCGCATCTTGAAAGCAGCAGCTCTACCCTTTAGCTCAGTGTGAATGTTGCCTGTAATCCATGGCTTCTGGTTGGGGTATGCGTACAGTCACTGTGGGGACGGCGTCCTCGATGCACTTATTGATTAAGCCAGTGACTGATGGTGTATTCCTCAATGCCATCAGAAGAATCCCGGAACATGTTCCAGTCTGTGATAGCAAAACAGTCCTGTAGTTTAGCATCTGCTTCATCTGACCACTTTTTTTTACATACCGAGTCACTTGTGCTTCCTGCTTTAATTGTTGCTTGTAAGCAGGAATCAGGAGGATAGAGTTGTGGTGGGATTTACCAAATGGAGGGCGAGGGAGAGCTTTGTACGCGTCTCTGTGTGTGGAGTACAGGTGATCTAGATTTTTTCCCCCTCTGGTTGCACATTTAACATATTGATAGAGATTTGGTAGAACTGATTAAAGTTTCCTGCATTAAAGTCTCCGGCCACTAGGAGCGCTGCCTCTGGGTGAGTGGTTTCCTGTTAAACATTTCCTTATACAGCTGACTGAGTGTGGTCTTAGTGCCAGCATCTGTTTGTGGTGGTAAATAAACAGCCACAAAAGTATAGCTGAGAACTCTCTAGGCAAGTAGTGTGGCCTGCAGTTTATCACAATATACTCTACTTCAGGCGAGTAAAATCTAGAGACTTCCTTAGATTTCTTGCACCAGCTGTTGTTTACAAATATGCACAGACCACCACCCCTCGTCTTACCGGAGTGTGTGGTTCTATATTGCCGGTGCAGCGTATATCCTGCTAGCTGAATATCCATGTCGTCATTCAGCCACGATTTAGTGAAACATAGGATATTACAGTTTATGTCCCGTTGGTAGGATATTCGTGATCGTACCTCGTCTAATTTATTGTCCAATGATTGCACGTTGGTAATATTGACTGTAATGGCAGCTTTCCTACTTGACTTCTCCGGGTAGGCTAGGTAATGCTATGGAGAAAGAACATGAGGGGTCAGAATCAAAGCCATTGCTCGGCTATATACAGTACCGAGTGTACTAAACATTTGACTCAATGCTTCCCACAGTTGTCAAGTTGGCTGGTTGTCCATTGGATGGTGGACCATTACACACGGAAACCCACTGTTCCTAGGCAGTCATTGAAAATAAGAATTTGTTCTTAACTGACTTGCCTAGTTAAATAAAGTAAAATAAAATAAACTGTCGAGTGTGAAAACACAGTAGTGTTGCAGTTCTTGACACACTCAAAACGGTGCGCCTGGCACCTACTACCATACCCCGTTCAAAAGGCACATAAATATTTTTGTCTTGCCCATTCACCATTTGAATGGCACACATACAGAAGCTGTCTCATTGCTTAAAAATCCTTTAAACGTTCTCCTCCCATTCATATACACTGAAGTGGATTTAACAGGTGAAATCAATAAGGGATCATAGCTTTCACCTGGATTCACCTGGTCAGTCATGGAAATATCAGTTTATTAGGTACACCCATTAGTACCAGGTCAGACACCTCTTTGACTCCAGAATAGCCTGAATTATTCAGGGGCATTATACAAAGTGTCGGAAACATTCCACAGGGATGTTGGTCCCCATGAGGAAGCGACAGCATCATGCAGTTTCTGCAGACTGAGAGGCGGCACATTCATGCTGCAAACAGCCGGTTTCATTTAATCCCAAAGATGCTCTAATGGGTTGAGGTCTGTGGACTGCACAGGCCACTCAAAAACTGAACAAACTGTCATGTTCCAGGCAATGTTTTTCCACTCCTCAATTATCCAGTGTTGGTGATCACGTGCCTCCTCTTGTTTTTAGCTGATAAGAGTTGGACCTGGTGTAATAGCCCATCCGTGACCGATGAGTTGTGTCGGTCCGAGAAGCCGTTCTACATACCACTGTTGTACTGTCATTATTTGTTGTTGCCTGCCTGTTAGCTTACATGATTCTTGCCATTCTCCTTCAACCTCCCTCATCAGCAAGCTGTTTTTCGTCCACATGACTGCCGCTGACTGGATGTTTTTTGCACGTAGCACCCTTCTTGATAAACCCTAGACACTGTTGTGCGTGAAAAGCCTAGTGCGGGAGAAGCCCGGCTACCGTTTCTTAGATACTGGATCCGGCGCACCTGGCACCCACGTCATACCACGCTCAGTCGCATTGGTCACTCGTTTTACCCATTCTAAATGTTCAATCGAACAGTAACCGAATGCCTCGATGCCTGCTTTATATAGCAAGCGTGACTCACTATCTATAGGAACGATCCTTTTCGTGACTGGGTGGTACCTAATAAACAAAGTAAGCAATTTTTATATATATAAAAACAAATAGATTAGGATTGTGCCAAGCATTATCAAAACGCTCTTACTGTGGACATCTTTGTAGTAGCCACAGTAGTGGGGTTTGTTGTAGTCAAAAGGGCTATAAAGACATTACACATACAGTTGAAGTCAGAAGTTAACATACACCTTAGCCAAATACATTTAAACTCAGGTTCACAATTTCTAACATTTAAAATCAGAGTAAAATTTCCTGTCATACAGGCTGACCACCGCTGTGTCGCATGCGCTGCAAAATAAAGTTAGAAATCTATATTATTCAATTATTATGCGCGCGCCAACCAGCATCTGCGTTGCCAAGGCCTAAAATAGAAGTCAAAATGCATTTATGCACGATGGCGTATGCGTGCAGCCCATTGGATTAAGTGATAGGTCACCACTTTATTTTAAGAATGTGAAGTGTTAGGATAATAGGAGAGTGAATTATGTATTTCAGCTATTATTTCTGTCATCACATTCCCAGTGGGGCAAAAAGTTTATATACACTTAATTAGTATTTGGTAGCATTGCATTTAAATGGTTTAACTTGGGTCAAATGAGTCAGGCAGCCTTCCACAAGCTTCCCACAATAAGTTGGGTGAATTTTGGCTCATTCCTCCTGACAGAGCTGGTGTAAATTAGTCAGGTTTGTAGGCCTCCTTGCTCGCACATGCTTTTCAGTTCTGCCCACAAATTGTCTATGGGATTGAGGTCAGGGCTTTGTGATGGCCACTGTAATACCTTGACTTTGTTGTCCTTAAGCCATTTGCCACAACTTTGGAAGTATGCTTGGGGTTATTGTCCATTGAAGACCCATTTGCGACCAAGCTTTAACTTCTTGACTGATGTCTTGAGATGTTGCTTCAATATATCCACAATTTTCCTCCTCATGCTGCCATCTATTTTGTGAAGTTCACCAGTCCCTCCTGCAGCAAGCACCCCCACAACATGATGCTGCCACCCCCGTGCTTCACGGTTGGGATGGTGTTCAGCTTGCAAGCCTCCGCATTCTCCTCCATAACGATAGTCATTATGGCCAAAGAGTTCTATTTTTGTTTCATCAGACCAGAGGACATTTCTCCAAAAATACAATCTTTGTCCCCATGTCCCCTTTTTTAATGGTGGTTTGGAGCACTGACTTCTTCCTTGCAAAGCAGACTTTTAGGTTATGTCACTATAGGACCTGCTTTACTGTGGATATAGATACTTTTGTACTTGTTTCCTCTGGAATCTTCACAAGGTCCTTTGCTGTTGTTCTGGGATTGATTTGTACAATAATCTATACGAGACAGAAGGCGTCTCCTTCCTGAGCGGTATGACGGCTCTTGGCTATGGTGTTTATACTTGCTTACTATTGTTTGTACAGATGAACGTGGTGTTGGAAATTGCTCCCAAGGATGAACCATACTTGTGGTCTACATTTTTTTCTTTGAGGTCTTGGCTGATTTCTTTTGATTTTCCCATGATGTCAAGCAAAGAGGCACTGAGTTTGAAGGTAGGCCTTGAAATACAGCCACAGGTACACATCCAATTGACATGGCAGAGTAAACTTAGCACATGTAAAGTTCTGACCCACTGGGATTGTGATACAGATATTACAAATAGAGATTGAAGGATGGGCAATGAATATATCAAGTTGAGTGGGTAAGTAAAAACTGGAAATATTTACAAGAATATGGCACAACTTTTCAGAACAAAAATAAATAGACGATTACTTTCGCATTTCAGTTTCACTTCACTCAAACGCCAGCAGTACAGGTGACTGGCGGAGACCATCCTGTACTGGCATATCCAATTGCACACTGAAAAGTGACATTTGCGCCATCTACACATTTTTTTCCCCCCTGAGGTCGTGGCTGATTTATTTTGATTTTCCCATTATGTCACGCAAAGAGGCACTGAGTTTGAAGGTAGGCCTTGAAATACATCCACAGGTACACCTCCAACTGACTCAAATGATGTCAATTAGCCTATCAAAAGCTTCTAAAGCCACAACACAATCTTCTGGAATTTTCCAAGCTGTTTAAAGGCACAGCAACTTAGTGCATGTAAAGTTCTGACCCACTGGAATTGTGATAAAGTGAATTATAAGTGAAATAATCTGTAAACAATTGTTGGAAGAATTGTGTCATGCACAAAGTAGATGTCCTGACCGACTGGCCAAAGCAATAGTTTGTTAACAAGACATTTGTGGAGTGGTTGAAAACGTGTTTTAATGACTCCAACCTAAGTGTATGTAAACTTCCAACTTCAACTGTAATTAGGCCACTAACTATTCTTGTTCGGTCTGTCATAACACTTTACTGTTATGATCTCTTAAATGCTTTAATGAGCCAGTGTGGTCCAAGGAGTTGAATGGTGTTGGACCCAATAGCTAGTCCATCACAAATAAAGTGCAAAAGGGGAAAAATAAATACCAGAGGTTGCGATGCACAGGCATGCATATGGAGAAAACAACAACTACCATGAACACTAACACATGTACCATCTTTTCTTATCAAAAACACCTCATTGTGTTTATATGAGTAGAGGCCAATTCCATTTAAAAAGACAGTTTGCTGACAAATTGGTATTTCCGTCATAAACACCAAATGATGCAAAATATCTGAGCTAAAATATTAGGCTAAAGTGTGTTAAATAAACAGTGAAATCAGTCTTGCCTTTGCATGTTGGGTAAGGAGCTGACCAGCCTTCTATTTCACAGGTCAGACTGGCTTGTCCCTCCATCTCATATCCAGCATTACACCTATACGTCACCAAAGACATGTACGTATAGGGGGGACGGCCGTCAATCCGAACACCATTCTCAACAACAGGATTAGGACATGACACCACTGCAGACGTAAACAAACATATGTCATTAGCTGCTGTTTTGAGGTGAACAACATGACAAAAGTATATTATTTATTGGTTTTAGACTACTTGAAGCAATAAACAATGTTGTTATAATCACCCATTTATGAATAATGCATCATTATCTATCAAATAAATAGGATGGATTCTATTGAAACCTACTTCCTCTGAGCTTAATGTTGCATCATGATTATTAGATTAGGCCGACACATTAAACATGCTTTAGACTGCTTGCCTGTCTCATGCAAATCTGTGATAATGTTTGATTTTATTAAGCTAGATACTGTGATATTTACACATTTATCTTTCAGAGGAGGTCATCTGGAACTTGATCATGACTGTGTGGTGGAGGAAAAAGTGGAAGCACAAATAGATTTTACAGGGTAAGCAACTTGTCAAACTCATTCCATGGGGGCTGAATGTCTGCGGGTTCTCCTCCTTGTACTTGATTGATGAATTAAGGTCACTAGTTAGTAAGGAACTCCCCCTCATCTGCTCATCTTAATTGAAAGGAGAAACCAGTAGACACTAGGCCCTCCATGGTGTGAGTTTGACACCCCTGGTGTAAGCAGTTCATTATTGTTTTGTTAACAATCATACTTATAAAAACAGGGGAAAAGGAAAGCTTTCAACATACTTTTACACTCAGGTGGAGCTGGCTGGAATTCTCCATTCTCACTGCAGGTTATGGATTTAGCTCCAACCAGAGTGTAATTCTTCTCACAGGCATATGGCACGACACTTCCATAGTCATACGTATCATCAGGTGGGACAACAGGCCCACCGTTGACAATGTTTGGGGCTTTCCACACTTCACCACTGCAGATTAGAGCACAACAGCAGTTATGAAAAGATGATTCAGGCACATGCACAGAACTGTTAATGTTATTTTCACTTGACATGCTCCTTCAGATTACCAACCTTCACACAGGAACTCTGCCATCCCAGCCTCCATCCATACAGGTCCTTACACCGCTGCCCACAAGCACATAGCTGAAATATAGAAAGATTAGACAATACGAGACACTTTTTACAACTTTGCTTTCAGGATAGTAAGGGTTACAACAGAGACTGTTCACACCTCTGATCAAAATAGTAATAACAGATAATATGCCTGAAATTGAATTACTTTTTGTTTAGCTTTTAGGGAGGAAGTTTGATTAAGGCCTATTTGGGAAAATCACTAAATTAGGCCAACAAATGAACAGCTTTGTGAAAATGTTGACATGTTAATTCTAAAAAAATAAAAATGTAATTACATCTAAGACTCAAGAAAGCACTGACCCAGTACAGGTAGCAACTACCTGGTCTCCAAACAAGACCCCCTGAGAGGTATTAAACTGGCCGTTCGTCACTTCTCCTGGGCTGCCCACCACGACTTCCCTGAAACAACCATAGAGAAACCAGTCAGACTTTCAAAATGACAGAGTGAGAAAGAGTTGAATGTTAGCACAAAACAGGTCCGAATTCAGGCTAGTATTTCAATTAGATTGAAGGATGGGCAATGAATATATCAAGTTTCGAGTGGGTAAGTAAAAACTGGAAATATTTACAAGAATATGGCACAACTTTTCAGAACAAAATAAAAGACGATTATATTACTTTTGCATTTCAGTTTCACTTCACTCCACACGCCGGCAGTACAGGTGACTGTCGGAGAGCATCCTGTACTGGCATATCCAATTGCACACTGAAAAGTGACATTTGCGCCATCTACAAATGTCTCTTGCGTGATGAAGGCATCTGACAAAACCATGTTTTCCCCTCCTATGGGTTTGGTACAGTTTTTAGCTGAAAGAGGTGGAGACAAAAATGTAGTTCATGTTAATGACCAAGGTGAACAAATACAGGAGACAGTCTTACAGGCTGACTACACGAGCTTGTCACATGCGCTGCAAAATAAATGTAGAAATCTATATTATTCAATAATTATGCGCGCGCCAACAAGCATCTGCGTTGCCACGGCCTAAAACAGAAGTCAGTTCTATTTGTGACGCAGATCGCTCTGCAAATCCTGCATCTTCCATCTCCGCCTTGGTTTATAGAAGCAGATGGCATGTGCCATCTCATTGGTTATACCCACGTGGGTGACTGAAAGACGAACGAGGTCAGTGGCGGTAATGAACCAAATTTATTAAAGTTGCCAATCACAATATAAAGTCAAGGGAAGAAAAAGCCTGGAAGGAGGAGAAATTACTAGAAACGAGTCGGTTGATCGTTATGTGTAGATTAATTGGCGGAGTAGAGGACCTTTGTGCATTTCAGGTAAAATAACTAAATGTTTATATCCCAGGACAAATTAGCTAGCAACAGCAAGCTAGCTAAATAGGACAAATTTGCTAGCAAGTGCAAGCTAGCCATCTAAATTGCCATAAATATTTAATGTTTTTTGACCTGTCCCCAAATGAATATAATTGGTTCAGAGTATGTTTTGATATATTTTAACCTGCACATCAGGATCACGATTGATGTGGGGGGCAAAATGCATTTATGCACGATGGTGCTGCCGCGTGCAGCCGGTTGGATTCCGTGATAGGATCACCACTTTATTTTAAGAATGTGAAGTATCAGGATAATAGGAGAGTGAATTATGTATTTCAGCTATTATTTCCTTCATCACATTCCCAGTGGGTCAAAAAGTTTATATACACTTAATTAGTAATTGGAAGCATTGCCTTTAAATGGTTTAACTTGGGTCAAATGAGTCAGGTAGCCTTCCACAAGATTCCCACAATAAATTGGGTGAATATTGGCCCAATCCTCCTGACAGAGCTTTTGTAACTGAGTCAGGTTTGTAGGCCTCTGCTCGCACACTTTTTTCCAGTTCTGCCCACACATTTTCTATAGGATTGAGGTCAGGGCTTTGTGATGGCCACTGTAACACCTTGACTTTGTTGTCCTTAAGCCATTTTGCCACATCTTTGGAAGTATGCTTGGGGTTATTGTCCATTGAAGACCCATTTACGACCAAGCTTTAACTTCCTGACTGATGTCTTGAGATGTTGATTCAATATATCTACATAGATGGCATCACGAGGAGGAAAAATTATTTTGTGAAGTTCACCAGTCCCTCCTGCAGCAATGCACCCCCACAACATGATGCTGCCACCCCCGTTCTTCACGGTTAGGATGGTGTTCTTTGGCTTGCAAGCCTCCCCTTTTCCTCCAAACATAACGATGGTCATTATGGCCAAACAGTTCTATTTTTGTTTCATCAGACCAGAGGACATTTCTCCAAAAAGTACAATCTTTGTCCCCATGTCCCCTTTTTTTTTAATGGTGGTTTTGGAGCACTGACTTCTTCCTTGAAAAGCGGACTTTGGGTTATGTCAGTATAGGACTCTTTTACTGTGGATATAGATACTTTTGTACTCGTTTCCTCTGGCATCTTCACAAGGTCCTTTGCTGTTGTTCTGGGATTGATTTGCACTTTTTGCACCAAAGTACAATCATCTATAGGAGACAGAACGCGTCTCCTTCCTGAGCAGTATGAGGGCTGCATGGTCCCATGGTGTTTATACTTGCGTACTATTGTTTGTACAGATGAATGTGGTACGTTCAGGCGTTTGGAAATTGCTCCCAAGGATGAACCGGACTTGTGGCCTACATTTCTTCCCCCTGAGGTCGTGGCTGATTTCTTTTGATTTTCCCATTATGTCACGCAAAGAGGCACTGAGTTTGAAGGTAGGCCTTGAAATACATCCACAGGTACACCTCCAACTGACTCAAATGATGTCAATTAGCCTATCAAAAGCTTCTAAAGCCACAACACAATCTTCTGGAATTTTCCAAGCTGTTTAAAGGCACAGCAACTTAGTGCATGTAAAAGTTCTGACCCACTGGAATTGTGATACAGTGAATTATAAGTGAAATAATCTGTAAACAATTGTTGGAAGAATTGTCATGCACAAAGTAGATGTCCTGACCGACTGGCCAAAACTATAGTTTGTTAACAAGAAATGTGTGGAGTGGTTGAAAACGCGTTTTAATGACTCCAACCTAAGTGTATGTAAACTTCTGACTTCAACTGTAATTAGGCCACTAACTATTCTTGTCCGGTCTGTCATAACACTTTACTGTTATGATCTCTTAAATGCTTTAATGAGCCAGTGTGGTCCAAGGAGTTGAATGGTGTTGGACCCAATAGCTAGTCCATCACAAATAAAGTGCAAAAAGGGAAAATAAATACCAGAGGTTGCGTGCACAGGCATGCATATGGAGAAAAACAAACAACTACCATGAACACTAACACATGTACCATCTTTTCTTATCAAAAACACCTCATTGTGTTTATATGAGTAGAGGCCAATTCCATTAAAAAAGACAGTTTGCTGACAAATTGGTATTTCCGTCATAAACACCAAATGATGCAAAATATCTGAGCTAAAATATTAGGCTAGTGTGTTAAATAAACAGTGAAATCAGTCTTACCTTTGCATGTTGGGTAAGGAGCTGACCAGCCTTCTATTTCACAGGTCAGACTGGCTTGTCCCTCCATCTCATATCAGCATTACACCTATACGTCACAAAAGACATGTACGTATAGGGGGACGGCCGTCAATCCGAACACCATTCTCAACAACAGGATTAGGACATGACACCACTGCAGACGTAAACAAACATATGTCATTAGCTGCTGTTTTGAGGTGAACAACATGACAAAAGTATATTATTTATTGGTTTTAGACTACTTGAAGCAATAAACAATGTTGTTATAATCACCCATTTATGAATAATGCAACTAATCATTATCTATCAAATAGTGTAGATTCTATTGAAACCTACTTCCTCTGAGCTTAATGTTGCATCATGATTATTAGATTAGGCCGACACATTAAACATGCTTTAGACTGCTTGCCTGTCTCATGCACATCTGTGATAATGTTTGATTTTATTAAGCTAGATACTGTGATATTTACACATTTATCTTTCAGAGGAGGTCATCTGGAACTTGATCATGACTGTGTGGTGGAGGAAAAAAGTGGAAGCCCAAATAGATTTTATCAGTGTAAGCAACTTGTGTCAAACTCATTCCATGGGAAATCAAATTTTATTTGTCACATACACATGGTTAGCAGATGTTAGTGCGAGTGTAGCGAAATGCTTGTGCTTCTAGTTCCGACAATGCAGTAATAACCAACAAGTAATCTAGCTAACAATTCCAAAACTACTACCTTATAGACACAAGTGTAAGGGGATAAAGAATATGTACATAAAGATATATGAATGAGTGATGGTACAGAGCAGCATAGGCAAGATACAGTAGATGGTATTGAGTGCAGTATATACATATGAGATGAGTATGTAAACAAAGTGGCATAGTTAAAGTGGCTAGTGATACATGTATTACATAAGGATGCAGTAGATGATATAGAGTACAGTATATACGTATACATATGAGATGAATAATGTAGGGTATGTAAACATTATATTAGGTAGCATTGTTTAAAGTGGCTAGTGATGTAATTTACATCATTTCCCATCAATTCCCATTATTAAAGTGGCTGGAGTTGAGTCAGTGTCAGTGTGCTGGCAGCAGCCACTCAATGTTAGTGGTGGCTGTTTAACAGTCTGATGGCCTTGAGATAGAAGCTGTTTTTCAGTCTCTCGGTCCCAGCTTTGATGCACCTGTACTGACCTCGCCTTCTGGATGATAGCGGGGTGAACAGGCAGTGGCTCGGGTGGTTGCTGTCCTTGATGATCTTTATGGCCTTCCTGTGACATCGGGTGGTGTAGGTGTCCTGGAGGGCAGGTATTTTGCCCCGGTGATGTGTGCAGACCTCACTACCCTCTGGAGAGCCTTACGGTTGTGGGCGGAGCAGTTGCCGTACCAGGCGGTGATACAGCCCGACAGGATGCTCTCGATTGTGCATCTGTAGAAGTTTGTGAGTGCTTTTGGTGACAAGCCTTTCTTCAGCCTCCTGAGGTTGAAGAGGCGCTGCGCGCCTTCTTCACGATGCTGTCTGTGTGGGTGGACCAATTCAGTTTGTCTGTGATGTGTATGCCGAGGAACTTAAAACTTACTACCCTCTCCACTACTGTTCCATCGATGTGGATAGGGGGGTGTTCCTCTGCTGTTTCCTGAAGTCCACAATCATCTCCTTAGTTTTGTTGAAGTTGAGTGTGAGGTTATTTTCCTCACACCACACTCCGAGGGCCCTCACCTTCTCCCTGTAGTCCGTCTCGTCGTTGTTGGTAATCAAGCCTACCACTGTTGTGTCGTCCGCAAACTTGATGATTGAGTTGGAGGGCGTGCATGGCCACGCAGTCGTGGTGAACAGGGAGTACAGGAGAGGGCTCAGAACGCACCCTTGTGGGGCCCCAGTGTTGAGGATCAGCGGGGTGGAGATGTTGTTGCCTTCCCTCACCACCTGGGGGCGGCCCGTCAAGAAGTCCAGTACCCAGTTGCACAGGGCGGGGTCGAGACCCAGGGTCTCGAGCTTGATGACGAGCTTGGAGGGCACTATGGTGTTAAATGCCGAGCTGTAGTCGATGAACAGCATTCTCACATAGGTATTCCTCTTGTCCAGATGGGTTAGGGCAGTGTGCAGTGTGGTTGAGATTGCATCGTCTGTGGACCTATTTGGGCGGTAAGCAAATTGGAGTGGGTCTAGGGTGTCAGGTAGGGTGGAGGTGATATGGTCCTTGACTAGTCTCTCAAAGCACTTCATGATGACGGAAGTGAGTGCTACGGGGTGGTAGTCATTTAGCTCAGTTACACTTAGCTTTCTTGGGAACAGGAACAATGGTGGCCCTCTTGAAGCATGTGGGAACAGACTGGGATAGGGATTGATTGAATATGTCCGTAAACACACACTGGTCTGCGCATGCTCTGAGGGGCGTGGGGATGGTCTGGGCCTGCAGCCTTGCGGGGAGTTTGACACGTTTAAATGTTTTCCTCCACGTCGGCTGCAGTGAAGGAGTGTCCGCATGTTTTAGTTGCGGGCAGTGTCAGTGGCACTGTATTGTCCTCAAAGCAGGCAAAAAGTGATTTAGTCTGGCTGGGAGACATCCTGGTCCGTGACAGTGCTGGTTTTCTTTTGTAATCCGTGATTGACTGTAGACCCTGCCACATACCTTGTGTCTGAGCCGTTGAATTGAGATTCTACTTTGTCTCTATACTGTTTGTATTTACGGTCATGTTTCCAGTCACCTTGCCCTGATTAAAAGCAGTGGTTTGCGCTTTCAGTTTCACGCAAATGCTGCCATCAATCATGGTTTCTGGTTTGGTAATGTTTTCATCGTTGCTATGGGAATGACATCTTCAACGCACGTTCTAATGAACTCGCACCGAATCAGCGTATTGGTCAATGTTGTCGTCTGACGCAATACGGAAAATATCCCAGCCCACGTGATGGAAGCAGTCTTGGAGTGTAAGCAGTCTTGGGTGTGGAATCAGATTGTCGGACCAGCGTTAAACAGACTAAAAGCTTCTTGTTTTAGTTTCTGTCTGTAGGCAGGGATCAACAAAATGGAGTTGGTCAGCTTTTCCGAAAGGAGGGCGGCAGGGCCTTATATGCGTCAAGAAAGTTGGAATAGCAATGATCCAATGGTTTTCCCACCCTGGTTGCTCAATCGACTTGCTGATAAAATTTAGGAGTCTTGTTTTCAGATTAGCCTTTTTAAAATCCCCAGCTACAATGAATGCAGCCTCCGGATAAATGGATTCCAGTTTGCAAAGAGTCAAATAAAGTTAGTTCAGAGCCATCGATGTGTCTGCTTGGGGGAATATATACGGCTGCACTATAATCGAAGAGAATTCCCTTGGTAGATAATGCCTACATTTGATATGTGAGGAATCTAAATCAGTGAACAGAAGAGTACTTGAGTTCCTGTATGTTGTTTTGCATAAACCAGGTCCCGTTAACCATAAAGCATACGCCCCCGCCCCTCTTCTTACCAGAAAGATGTTTGTTTCTGTCGGCGCGATGCGTGGAGAAACCAGCTGGCTGCACTGTCTCACATAGCGTCCTCCAGTGAGACATGTTTCCGAAGCAAAGAACGTTACAGTCTCTGATGTCCCTCTGGAATGCTGAGTGTTTGCTGTTTCATCAACCTTGTTGTCAAGAGACTGACATTGGCTAGGAGAATGCTGGGAGTGGTGAATGTCTGTGGTTCTCCTCCCTTGTACTTGATTGACGGATATATTTTCACTCTTGGTAGGACCTCCCTCATCTGCTCATCTTAATTGAAAGGAGAAACCAGTAGACACTAGGCCCTCCATGGTTGAGTTTGACACCCCTGGTGTAAGCAGTTCATTATTGTTTTGTTAACAATCATACCATAAACCCAGGGGAAAAGGAAAGCTTTCAACATACTTTTACACTCAGGTGGAGCTGGCTGGTAATTCTCCATTCTCACTGCACCAGGTTATGGTTTAGCTCCAACCAGAGTGTAATCCTTCTCACAGGCATATGGTACGACATTTCCATAGTCATACGTATCATCAGGTGGGACAACAGGCCCACCGTTGACAATGTTTGGGGGCTTTCCACACTTCACCACTGCAGATTAGAGCACAACAGCAGTTATGAAAAGATGATTCAGGCACATGCACAGAACTGTTAATGTTATTTTCACTTGACATGCTCCTTCAGATTACCAACCTTCACATACAGGAACTCTGCCATCCCAGCCTCCATCCATACAGTTCCTTACACCGCTGTACAAGCACATAGCTGAAATATAGAAAGATTAGACAATACTGACACTTTTTACAACTTTACTTTGCTGGACAGTAGGAAAATGGTTACAACAGAGACTGTTCACAGCTCTGATCAAAATAGTAATAACAGATAATACGCCTGAAATTGAATTACTTTTTGTTTAGCTTTTAGGGAGGGAAGTTTGATTAAGGCCTATTTGGAAAAATCACTAAATTAGGCCAACAAATGGACAGCTTTGTGAAAATGTTGACATGTTAATTCTAAAAAAATAAAAATGTAATTACATCTAAGACTCAAGAAAGCACTGACCCAGTATTACAGGTAGCAACTACCTGGTCTCAAACAAGACCCCTGAGAGGTATTAAACTGGCCGTTTGTCACTTCTCCTGGGCTGCCACACGACTTCCCTGAAACAACCATAGAGAAAACCAGTCAGATTTTCAAAATGACAGAGTGAGAAAGAGTTGAATGTTAGCACAAAACAGGTCTGAATTCCAGGCTAGTATTTCACCTCGATTGAAGGATGGGCAATGAATATATCAAGTTGAGTGGGTAAGTAAAAACTGGAAATATTTACAAGAATATGGCACAACTTTTCAAAACAAAAAATACGATTATATTACTTTCGCATTTCAGTTTCACTTCACCCACACGCCGGCAGTACAGGTGACTGGCGGAGACCGTCCTGTACTGGCATATCCAACTGCACACTGAAAAGTGACATTTGCGCCATCTACAAATGTCTCTTGCGTGATGAAGGCATCTGACAAAACCATGTTTGGCCCTCCTATGGGTTTGGTACAGTTTTTAGCTGAAAGAGGTGGAGACAAAATGTAGTTCATGTTAATGACCAAGGTGAACAAATACAGGAGACAACACTTTCATGTCAACCCACAAACTGTAGTAGTGTAAGCGACAAACTACCATCTGTAGAAAGAGGAGATACAAAGAAATAGGATTCTGATTCTATACAGAAATTACCCCACCTTGAACAGTGAGAACAGTCAAGGCCAGCTGGACCATCCATATCACAAGGACCAACAGACGTTAGAGGGCTGCATGACGTCTTTTCTGTAACAAGCAGCACACAATTTCCTGGTTTGCTTGTTCTGTACTGTTCGTTTGCCAGATGCCCACCTAAGCGGATCAACTTCTCTATCCACTAGCCGACTAAACTCAACGATTTATGATGGAGCTGAGCAGCGTCTAGCGTGCCGATACGAGCTCTGGCGTCGCCAAATTTAAGTTATCAAAACGACAGATTTCAGCACCCAAATAATAGCACGCATGATTATATGTGACGTCGGAGTTTCAGTCCACCCACATTTATCGCCACTCAACTCAATTTTAAATCGTAGCGTTTGATCGGCTAGCTAAATATCCACTTGCCTTAATAACACTGTTGGCAAGGAAATACACATATCACTCACAATAAGGTTTGCCAAATGTTAACGAACGTTACTGGACTCTGGGACCTAGCTAGCCCAGAATGTACTCATAAGGAGCCTACAGTTATTCATTAAAGCCTTTACTGCTTAAAGGAGTAGTTCGCTATTTAAAGCTTGATGTTAGATGACTCCTCACCCTGAAAGTAGTCTATGGGCCAGGAGAAACGAATCCATGGTTTAGTTCTTTATACAGCCATTACAAACTTCAGCTAACTTCAGCCAACCCTAGATAAAAATCAATGGAAGTGATGGATGGAGGGCATGTGAGAATGTTGTGTTATGGCCAAATCACCTTAAAAAAGGTCCATCAAACCAAATATAGAGTTGATTTTAGGTGATTGACATGTTTCTCATGATCACTTCTATTGATTTTAGCTAGCAGTTGCTAACGTTTGTAATGGTGGTTTAAAAACAATTGTACCACGAATTACAGTTTATCCTGGTCCATTTTCGCAGGGTAAGGAACCATCTAACAGTTGTAAAATTGTGAACTTGTCAAGGACTTTTGCATGTTATTTCCAAAACATCCAAATACTACAAATGTGAATCTATTCTAAACTGCGATAACGTTACGGTTCTAAAAACATAAAGTAATTTACTTTCATATTACAAATGCAAAATATACACTTAGTTTTAACTGCTTTATAACATTTGCAGCCGACATCATTTTTCCAGTTACAACACAGACATTAAGAGAATGCTAGAAACCCTAATTACCCTTTTTGTAAACACATGCTGTAAAATGGAGATATGTTCGTGTGGGAACTCTGACCCTATTAAAAGGTGTGTAGTAATTGGAACCTTTTTATTATTTCTAGCTGTCATGAAATATAGTTCAGACTGGTCTCAGACTAGACGTAACATAGTATAATCAAGTGACACTCAAATTAATATTAATGGCCCTGGCTTATATGCGAGAGTCGATTTCCGCGCTTATAAACCCAGGGTCGTTAGTAGTATCATGACACTAAATGAGTATTGTAACGACCCTAGGTTTATAAAACGCGGAAATCGACTCTGTCGCATATAAACCAGGGCCATTACAATATTAATTTGAGTGTCCTTGATTATACTATGTTACGTCTAGTCTGGAGACCAGTCTGGAACTATATTTCATGACAGCTAGAAATAATATGTTACGATTGGTATGGTTACATATGATAGAAGGTTGCTTAAGGCAAGCGTGTTCTGAATCTCATCATGGACAACTTCCGCAGCTTCGCAACTACTTAGTATGTTGGATAACCGTTCCTCTAATCCCGAAAACTAGCTAACACTAGCAGTAACCACCTAACTAACTAACGTTAGCCACAACAAATGGGAATTTGTAACATATGTTTCGCAAAAAAAATACTGTACCAATTGCAAATATTGTACGAAACGGATGATTGACGTTCACAAATTAATACATGAATACATACCATAAGAAAAGTAACATAATAGTAAAGAAACTGTCGTAGATTTATGTAAAGAATCAAATGAAATGCCCACGTTGGATAGCTACGTTCCTTATGTTTTAAAAACGGTACCGCAAACGATCACATCGAGCGTCTGGGAAGAAGATACCACATACTGTACTGTCTTTGAAGATACCTTAATCAAAAACCAATAAAGGTAGGTCGCGTCTATGAATGGGGTAGGACCTCCGGGCAAATTGTAGCTGAATCGTCTAGCTGCCGTGTTTGCGTACATGGCACTTTCTATAATAATTTACAATAATTATCAGCGTTATTTGGAAAAATCTTACCTTATTGTTCAAATGGTCTGTAGGCTTTCTTCACATAGAAACTATGTCTGCCTGGCTAGCAACATGACGTTTGTGTTACACCTGTGTTTTAGGGCATTGCTCCTCCCTTTCAGGAGCAAGGGGCCGTGTCCTTAATAAAGAGACAGTAAGCAAGCAATTCATTTTTTTATATATATATATTTTAAATGGAACCTTTATTTAATTAGGCAAGTCAGTTAAGAACAACATCTTATTTACAACGATGGCAGAATCCGGACAACGCTGAGCCAATTGTGCACCGTCCTAGGGGACTCCTAATCACGGCCGGATGTGATGCAGCCTGGATTCGAACCAGGGACTACAGTGACACCTCTTGCACTGAGATGCTGGTGCCCATTTCGATTTGGGGAGAAAGGGCAGTGGGCACAAAAAGGTATAGCACATAAAAACACAAATAGAAGTGATTGTCAGGGCGGTGGGAGACTCCCCAAACATATGGAAGAAGGTACTCTGGTCAGATGAGAATTTAGCTTTTTTTTCATCAAGGAAAACGCTATGTCTGGCACAAACCCAACACCTCTCATCACCCAGAGAATACTATCCCCACAGTGAAGCATGGTGGTGGCAGCATCATGCTGTGGGGATATTTTTCATCACCAGGGTCTGGGAAACTGGTCAGAATTGAAGGAATGATGGATGGCGCTAAATACAGGGAAATTCTTGAGGGAAACATGTTTCAGTCTTGAGACTTGAGACTGGGACGGAGGTTCACCTTCCAGCAGGACAATGACCCTAAGCATACTGCTAAAGCAACACTTGAGTTGTTTAAGGGAAACATTTTAAATTTCTTGGAATGGCCGAGTCAAAGCCCAGACCTCAATCCAATTGATAATCTGTGGTATGACTTAAAAATTGCTGTACACTAGCAGGAACCCATCCAACTTGAAGGAGCTGTAGCAGTTTTGCCTTGAAAAGTGGGCAGAAATCGCAGTGGCTAGATGTGCCAAGCTTATAGAGACATATCCTATTACCAGCCTGTTCAACCTCTCTTTCATATCGTCTGAGATCCCCAAGGATTGGAAAGCTGCTGCAGTCATCCCCCTCTTCAAAGGGGGAGACACCCTGGACCCAAACTGTTACAGACCTATATCCATTCTGCCCTGCCTATCTAAGGTCTTCGAAAGCCAAGTCAACAAACAGGTCACTAACCATCTCGAATCCCACCGTACCTTCTCCGCTATGCAATCTGGTTTCCGAGCCGGTCACGGGTGCACCTCAGCCACACTCAAGGTACTAAACGACATCATAACTGCCATCGATAAAAGACAGTACTGTGCAGCCGTCTTCATCGACCTTGCCAAGGCTTTCGACTCTGTCAATCACCAGATTCTTATCGGCAGACTCAGTAGCCTCGGTTTTTCGGATGACTGCCTTGCCTGGTTCACCAATTACTTTGCAGACAGAGTTCAGTGTGTCAAATCGGAGGGCATGCTGTCCGGTCCTCTGGCAGTCTCTGTGGGGGTGCCACAGGGTTCAATTCTCGGGCCGACTCTTTTCTCTGTATATATCAATGATGTTGGTCTTGCTGCGGGCGATTCCCTGGTCCACCTCTACGCAGACGACACCATTCTATATACTTTCGGCCCGTCATTGGACACTGTGCTATCTAACCTCCAAACGAGCTTCAATGCCATACAACACTCCTTCCGTGGCCTCCAACTGCACTTAAACGCTAGTAAAACCAAATGCATGCTTTTCAACCGATCGCTGCCTGCACCCGCATGCCCGACTAGCATCACCACACTGGATGGTTCCGACCTTGAATATATGGACACCTATAAGTACCTAGGTGTCTGGCTAGACTGCAAACTCTCCTTCCAGACCCATATCAAACATCTCCAATCGAAAATCAAATCAAGAGTTGGCTTTCTATTCCGCAACAAAGCCTCCTTCACTCACGCTGCCAAGCTTACCCTAGTAAAACTGACTATCCTACCGATCCTCGGCTCGGCGATGTCATCTACAAAATCGCTTCCAACACTCTACTCAGCAAACTGGATGCAGTTTATCACAGTGCCATCCGCTTTTGTCACTAAAGCACCTTTATACTACCCACCACTGCGACTTGTATGCTCTAGTCGGCTGGCCACCATACATATTCGTCGCCAGACCCACTGGCTCCAGGTCATCTACAAGGCCATGCTAGGTAAAGCTCCGCCTTATCTCAGTTCACTGGTCACGATGGCAACACCCATCCATAGCACGCGCTCCAGCAGGTGTATCTCACTGATCATCCCTAGAAGCCAACACCTCATTCGCCGCCTTTGGTTCCAGTACTCTGCTGCCTGTGACTGGAACGAATTGCAAAAATCGCTGAGTTGGAGTCTTTATCTCCCTCACCAACTTCAAACATCAGCTATCTGAGCAGTTAACCGACGCTGCAGCTGTACATAATCTATTGGCAAATAGCCCACCCATTTTCACCTACCTCATCCCCACAGTTTTTATTTATTTACTTTTCTGCTCTTTTGCACACCAATATCTACCTGTACATGATCATCTGATCATTTATCACTCCAGTGTTAATCTGTATTATTGTACTATTCGCCACTCCTCCTCATGCCAACATTACTGTATATAGACTCCCTTTTTTCTACTGTGTTATTGACTTGTTAATTGTTTACTCCATGTGTAACTCTGTGTTGTCTGTTCACACTGCTATGTTTTTATCTTGGCCAGGTCGCAGTTGCAATGAGAACTTGTTCTCAACTAGCCTACCTGTTAAATAAAGGTGAAATAAATTTTTTTAAATATCCTAAGAGACTTGCAGCTGTAATTGCTGAAAAGGTGGCTCTACAAAGTATTGACTTGGGGGTGAATAGTTATGCACGCTCAAGTTTTCTGGGGATTTTGTCTGTTTTTGTCTTATTTCTGTTTGCTCTTTGGCTAGTAAAACATATTTTGCATCTTCAATGTGGTAGGCATGTTGTAAAAATCAGATGACACAAACCCCCCACAAATCCATTTTAATTCCAGGTTGTAAGGCAACAAAATAGGAAAATGCCATGAGGTGAATACTTTCGCAAGACACTGTATGCACGAGGCCCAGGCCTACATACCTTAGAACATTGTTCGTCATCCAGCAAACAAAGTATCCAAGCGTTGTTCTGTGACAGTTAAACAATTAATGAACACTATGCCAGCTATTGATGCCAGATGCTCAGATCTGATAGTGATCCACCATTAACAAATTAGTACACATCTTCCTTATACGAGGTAAGAACAGTCCACAGTCATCTCAAAATGAACTGAAGGATTGAATGTTGAGCCACAAAGTGGCACCATTGTAAATAAATGTATGATCACCACTTTGTTATTTAGAAACACAAGAACGTTGTGTGTAGAACAATCCTCAGTTTGACTCATGCTGAGTAACAGAACCTTCACCATTTCCTGACACTCCTTGCACTGACACAATCTGTCCAAGATATAGATATGCTTCCAACTACCTGGGGAAAGTATTTGCATCTTTTAGGCATGTTTCAAAGAAGTAAGATACTGCAAATAGTCTCGTCTTTTGTGGTTAAACAATATTGTCACCACTTCCTTCCTTGTGAACAGTTTTGCTATATCCAAACATGTTCTTAAAACAGTTACAGCAAATACATTCCTTACAGAATATTTACCAACAGGTTTACATCTGATATGTTAATATACATATTCAATCATCTATCACACACTAGACACCACTATGGAAAACTTATGTTGAGGTTATGAGTTTTAAGAATGGGCGGCAAACTGGAAGTGGTTTGTCATTTCTGGGCAACGTCTAGAGGGTTTGGCTTTCCATTCTTGAGTGTCGACATTGAAAACAAGTTCTCATGCTGTGACCATGTCTTATTGTATGAGTCCTTGGGAAGGATAGAATATAATGTCTTATTGTATGACAGAGTTCCTGGGAAGGATAGAATAACAATCATCATGGAATTGGAAATGGATCCCAATCTCATCACCACGTCACACACAACTCAGTATTTTTCCGTTGTAACAAACTACATTGTAATAACTTATCCATTGCAGATTATTTCATAAAGTGTCATTTGACTTAAGCTCTTTCAGTTCCATTTACTTTCTCTGGCTTTTTCTTGATGGAAAATATTATCGGTGTCTCTGACGAACATAATAGATAAGGCTTTTATACAGGGCACAAAAGCTTGATTGAGAAAGTCATCGACAAGTTAATCAATCACAGGAAGAACATACGCATTATGAATTCCTGAGAAATGCAATGAAAGTCACCTGACCTCATAAAGCAACATTTGTTTATTTTATAATATCATTCACAGTAAGGGAGGAGACTTCCTGTTTTACAGTCACAATATATATGGTTTAGATATAAGGTTCTGTATTTCAGTCAACCTTGTGTTCTGTTTCAAGGTGTTCTGGAGCGTAGCCCTGTTTTTGTGCCTTTGAATGTAGCCCTGTCTCTTAATTTTTGTCCAAGTCTTTGATTTCACCTGTGTTAGTTACTCCTCACCTGGTCTCATCAGCTCCTTATTTAATTCAGTTAAATCTGTTTGTGCCTCTAAGGTATTGTTAGTTTTGACTCTACTAAGCCTTTTCCTAGCTTGTTTGTGAGAACCAGTTATAGCCCTCAGTCCTAGATTTGATTCACCTGTCTGTTTGCCTACCTGTGTATGACCATTGCCTGCCTGTGACCACGGTTCCTGCTTTCAAAGGTGAAATAAAACACTCAAGCTGCGCTCTGTGTGTGACGCTACACCTTTTTCCTCCCTGAGAATTCATTACAGATGATCAATACAGGCAAAAATGAATAGGCCTACCCTAAGACAAATAATTGATGGAAATGTATGAACAAGACTATGTATTTTGCAGCTAAAATATATGATAAAATAACACATCCCCCTGCAGACCAGACAGGATCTGGTGGCTGTTGGGTAGGGAATTAGTATCTGTCTCAGGTAAATACATTTTTAAACTTCCGTCTCCTGTAAAAAACAATATTAGTAGATTATTGTGATTAGATTAGGTGATTGTGTCATTATGATAAGAAATGCAAATGTTTACTTGAGGATTACATGATGTCACTTAAGGTCCTTTCATAATGTAAACCATATTGTAAATGTGATGTTTCAAACTTCCATAACACAATCATTACTGCCCTCCTGTGGCTAACTGTAACTCTTTTCACATCCTCACTGGCACCTAGATTTAAACTATTCTTTTGTCAAGACAATTTAAAATACATTTAAAAATATATTAAATATAATATAATCCTACCTTTAGCCTTTGTATAGGTAAGTAGATAGCCAATTCTGTATTTTGAATGTCTCTGAAGGATGTTATATGACGACAATGACAAAAGAGTTAGCTAAAGTACATATCTGTGACTAAGTAAAACAAAGTGGTCAGTTTGCCAAAGGAAACTTTCTGTTGTCATAGAGACTGTTGAATCACACTTGTGTAGGTCTGCATTTGTGCACAAGACACACAGCTGCTATCAGAGTAGCCAGGAAAAGCCAGCGCAGGACCTCATACCAAACAGGCAACAATGCCCATGCCCTGAAAAACAAACAAAAACAGTTATGATTGAAAATCGCTACTTGAAAATTAAATTCCACATTACATACAGCAGTAGTCTAAAGATTTAATTCCCACGGCATACACAGTACAATTGTTAAGAGTTCACAGTACATCCTTTATTTGAAAACTGACACCTTCATCTATACCCAGTGGTGGAAAAAGTACCCAAATGGCATACTTGAGTAAAAGTATAGATACCTTAATATAAAGTTACTCAAGCAAAAGTCACCCAGTAAAATACTACTTGAGTAAAAGTCTGAAAGTATTTGGTTTTATATATACTAAGTATCAAAAGTAAATTTAATTGCTAAAATATACTTAACTATCTAAAGTAACAATATAAGTCATATAAAATTCCTTATATTAAGGAAAGGCAACGGCACCATTTTCTTGTTTTTAAAATGTAGTGATAGCCAGCGGCACACTCCAACACTCAGACTCTATATTTTTTTATATAATAATAATAATATATGCCATTTAGCTGACGCTTTTATCCAAAGCGACTTACAGTCATGTGTGCATACATTCTACGTATGGGTGGTCCCGGAATCGAACCCACTACCCTGGCGTTACAAGCTCTACCAACTGAGCCACAGAAGGACCATACACAGGTAGGCAAACAGACAGGTGAATCAAATCTAGGGACTGAGGGCTATACTGTCTTCACAAACAAGCTAGGAAAAGGCTTAGTAGAGTCAAAACTAACAATACCTTAGAGGCACAAACAGATTTAACTGAATTAAATAAGGAGCTGATGAGACCAGGTGAGTAACTAACACAGGTGAAATCAATGAACAAAATTAAAGACAGGGCTACATTCAAGAACACAAAGAAACAGGGCTACGCTCAAGAACACAACGAAACAGAACACAAGGTTGACTAAGGAAATACAGAACCTTATATCTAAACCATATATATTGTGACTGTAAAACAGGAAGTCTCCTCCCTTACTGTGAATGATATTATAAAATAAACAAATGTTGCTTTATGAGTCAGGTGACTTCATTGCATTTCTCAGAATTCATAATGCGTATGTTCTTCCTGTGATTGATTAACTTGTCCGATGACTTTCAATCAAGCTTTTATTGCCCTGTATAAAAGCCTTATCTATTATGTTCGTCAGAGACACCGATAATATTTTCCATCAAGAAAAAGCCAGAGAAAAGTAAATGGAACTGAAAGAGCTTAAGTCAAAATGACACTTTATGAAATAATCTGCAATGGATAAGCATTACAATGTAGTTTGTTACAACGGAAAATACTGAGTTGTGTGTGACGTGGTGATGAGATTAGATCCATTTCCAATTCCATGATGATTGTTATTCTATCCTTCCCAGGAACTCTGTCATACAATAAGACATTATATTCTATCCTTCCCAGGGACTCATACAATAAGACATGGTCACAGCATGAGAACTTGTTTTCAATGTCGAAACTCAAAAGAATGGGAAAGCCAAACCTCTAGACGTTGCCCAGAAATGACAAACCACTTCCAGTTGCCGCCCATTCTTAAAACTCATAACCTCAACATAAGTTTTCCATAGTGGTGTCTAGTGTGATAGATGATTGAATACTGTATATTAACATATCAGATGTAAAACTGTTGGTAAAATATTCTGTAAGGAATGTATTTGCTGTAACTGTTTTAAGAACATGTTTGATATAGCAAAACTGTTCACAAGGAAGGAAGTGGTGACAATATTGTGTTAACCACAAAAAGACGAGACTATTTGCAGTATCTTACTTGGAAACATGCCTAAAAGATGCAAATACTTTCCCAGGTAGTTGGAAGCATATCTATATCTTGGACAGATTGGTGTCAGTGCAAAAAGGGAGTGTCAGGAAATGGTGAAAGGTTCTGTTACTCAGCATGAGTCAAACTGAGGATTGTTCTACACACAACGTTCACTGTGTTTCTAAATAACAAAGTGGTGATCATATTTTTTACAATGGTGCCACTTTTGTGGCTCAGCATTCCAATCCTTCAGTTCATTTTGAGATGACCTGGACTGTTCTTACCTGGTATAAGGAAGATGTACTAATTTGCATGATTGGATCACTACTGATCTGAGCATCTGGCATCAATAGCTGGCATAGTGTTCATTAATTGTTTAACTGTCACAGAACAACGCTTAGATGCTGTTTGCTGGATGACAGACAATGTTCTAAAGGTATGTAGGCCTAGGCCCGTGCATACAGTGTCTTGCAAAGTATTCACCTCCTTGGCATTTTTCCTATTTTGTTGCCTTACAACCTGGAATTAAAATGATTTGTGGGGGTTTGAAGCCATCTGATTTACACAACATGCCTACCACATTGAAGATGCAAAATATGTTTTACTGTGAAACAAACAAGAAATAAGACAAAAACAGACAAAATCCCCAGAAAACTTGAGCGTGCATAACTATTCACCCCCCAAAGTCAATACTTGTAGAGCCACCTTTTCAGCAATTACAGCTGCAAGTCTCTTAGATATTTAAAAAAAATTATTTCACCTTTGGTCAACCAGGTAGGCTAGTTGAAACAAGTTCTCATTTGCAACTGCGACCTGGCAAGATAAAGTATAGCAGTGTGAACAGACAACACAGAGTTACACATGGAGTAAACAATTAACAAGTCAATAACACAGTAGAAAAAAGGGGAGTCTATATACAATGTGTGCAAAGGCATGAGGAGGTAGGCTAATAATTACAATATTGCAGATTAACACTGGAGTGATAAATGATCAGATGATCATGTACAGGTAGAGAGATATTGGTGTGCAAAAGAGCAGAAAAGTAAATAAATAAAAACTGTGGGGATGAGGTAGGTGAAAATGGGTGGGCTATTTACCAATAGATTATGTACAGCTGCAGCGATCGGTTAACTGCTCAGATAGCTGATGTTTGAAGTTGGTGAGGGAGATAAAAGACTCCAACTTCAGCGATTTTTGCAATCTGCTCCCAGTCACAGGCAGCAGAGTACTGGAACGAAAGGCGGCCGAATGAGGTGTTGGCTTTAGGGGATGATCAGTGAGGATACACCTGCTGGAGCGCTGTGCTATGGGATGGGTGTTGCCATCGTGACCAGTGAACTGGAGACAAGTGAGCTTACCTAGCATGGCCTTGTAGATGACCTGGAGCCAGGGGTCTGGCGCACGCAATATGTAGCGAGGGCCAGCCGACCAGAGCATACAAGTCGCAGTGGTGGGTAGTATAAGGTGCTTAGTGACAAACGGATGGCACTGTGATAAACTGCATCCAGTTTGCTGAGTAGAGTGTTGGAAGCGATTTTGTAGATGACATCGCCGGCTTCAGGATCGGTAGGATAGTCAGTTTTACTAGGTAAGCTTGGCAGCGTGAGTGAAAGATGCCACTTCCCT
>NW_026278355.1:7500-14465 GCF_023373465.1 Oncorhynchus keta | reverse complement strand
AGATGAACCTGGAGAAGAGCCATCACCTACAGAGAGATTAACCTGGAGAAACTTGAGCCATCACCTACAGAGAGATGAACCTGGAGAAGAGCCATCACCTACAGAGAGATGAACCTGGAGAAGAGTCATCACCTACAGAGAGATGAACCTGGAGAAGAGTCATCACCTACAGAGAGATGAGACCTGGAGAGAAGAGTCATCAACTACAGAGAGATGAACCTGGAGAAGAGTCATCACCTACAGAGAGATGAACCTGAGAAGAGTCATCACCTACAGAGAGAAGAGTCATCACCTGCAGAGAGATGAACCTGGAGAAGAGCCATCACCTACAGAGAGATGAACCTGGAGAAGAGTCATCACCTACAGAGAGATGAACCTGGAGAAGAGTCATCACCTGCAGAGAGATGAACCTGGAGAAGAGTCATCACCTACAGAGAGATGAACCTGGAGAAGAGTCATCACCTGCAGAGATGAACCTGGAGAAGAGTCATCACCTACAGGGAGATGAACCTGGAGAAGAGTCATCACCTACAGAGAGATGAACCTGGAGAAGAGTCATCACCTGCAGAGAGATGAACCTGGAGAAGAGTCATCACCTACAGAGAGATGAACCTGGAGAAGAGTCATCACCTACAGAGAGATGAACCTGGAGAAGAGTCATCACCTACAGAGAGATGAACCTGGAGAAGAGTCATTACCTACAGAGAGATGAACCTGGAGAAGAGTCATCACCTACAGGGAGATGAACCTGGAGAAGAGTCATCACCTACAGGGAGATGAACCTGGAGAAGAGTCATCACCTACAGAGAGATGAACCTGGAGAAGAGTCATCACCTACAGAGAGATGAACCTGGAGAAGAGTCATCACCTGCAGAGAGATGAACCTGGAGAAGAGCCATCACCTACAGAGAGATGAACCTGGAGAAGAGTCATCACCTACAGAGAGATGAACCTGGAGAAGAGTCATCACCTACAGAGAGATGAACCTGGAGAAGAGCCATCACCTACAGAGAGATGAACCTGGAGAAGAGTCATCACCTACAGAGAGATGAACCTGGAGAAGAGTCATCACCTACAGAGAGATGAACCTGGAGAAGAGTCATCACCTACAGAGAGATGAACCTGGAGAAGAGTCATCACCTACAGAGAGATGAACCTGGAGAAGAGTCATCACCTACAGAGAGATTAACCTGGAGAAGAGTCATCACCTGCAGAGAGATGAACCTGGAGAAGAGTCCCCTCAGCAAGCTGGTCCGGGGGCTCTGTTCACAAACACAAACACACCCTACAGAGCCCTAGGACAGCAGCACAATTAGACCCAACCAAATCATGAGAAAACAAAAATATCATTACTTGACACATTGGAAAGAATTAACAACAAGAAAATTAGCAAACTAGAATGCTATTTGTCCCTAAACAGAGAGTACACAGTGGCAGAATACCTGACCACTGTGACTGGCCCTAAACAGAGAGTACACAGTGGCAGAATACCTGACCACTGTGACTGACCCAAAGAGAAGAAACAAAGAGTAAAGTGAGAGAGTGAGACACTCCGACATGTTCCATTGCCCTCTTGTTCTCTGGTCAAGGTCATTAACACATGAACTACACTGCCCCCAGGTGGTAGGATGTGGTCATTGGTTTCTCACGTGTTAGAATGTGGTAGAATGTGGTCCTTGGTTTCTCATGTGGTAGAACGTGGTCCTTGGTTTCTCATGTGGTAGAACGTGGTCCTTGGTTTCTCATGTGGTCATTGGTTTCTCATGTGGTAGAATGTGGTAGAATGTGGTCCTTGGTTTCTCATGTGGTAGAATGTGGTCCATCTCGACTCTGTTTCTTCTCTATTCCTGTATATTAGGGGTATACCGGGGTAGACTGGTGACAGATGGGGTCTCCATCACGTGGCTCCATCTCCAGGTCTCGACTCCGTTTCTTTTCTATTTCTATCACACTTGTGTCTGATCTGTGTAAACATCTAGAATAGATCGAACCCCCTGGGTTAGTTACGTAGTTATTCACGACTCTGAGAAACATATTATATTCCAGTTCTTCAGGTCCCGTTGATAGGATAGTCTCCAAGGGATCTCATCCAGTTTATTCTCCAGTGACTGATAGGATAGTCTCCAAGGGATCTCGCCCAGTTTATTCTCCAGTGATTGATAGGATAGTCTCCAAGGGATCTCACCCAGTTTGTTCTCCAGTGACTGATAGGATAGTCTCCAAGGGATCTCGCCCAGTTTATTCTCCAGTGATTGATAGGATAGTCTCTCTAACAGAGCTCATCCAGTTTATTCTCCATTGATTGATAGGATAGTCTCCAAGGGATCTCATCCAGTTTATTCTCCAGTGACTGATAGGATAGTCTCCAAGGGATCTCGCCCAGTTTATTCTCCAGTGATTGATAGGATAGTCTCCAAGGGATCTCACCCAGTTTGTTCTCCAGTGACTGATAGGATAGTCTCCAAGGGATCTCACCCAGTTTGTTCTCCAGTGATTGATAGGATAGTCTCCAAGGGATCTCACCCAGTTTATTCTCCAGTGATTGATAGGATAGTCTCCAAGGGATCTCGCCCAGTTTATTCTCCAGTGATTGATAGGATAGTCTCCAAGGGATCTCACCCAGTTTGTTATCCAGTGATTGATAGGATAGTCTCTCTAACAGAGCTCATCCAGTTTATTCTCCAGTGATTGATAGGATAGTCTCCAAGGGATCTCACCCAGTTTGTTCTCCAGTGATTGATAGGATAGTCTCTCTAACAGAGCTCATCCAGTTTATTCTCCAGTGATTGATAGGATAGTCTCCAAAGGATCTCACCCAGTTTGTTCTCCGGTGACTGATAGGATAGTCTCCAAGGGATCTCACCCAGTTTGTTCTCCAGTGACTGATAGGATAGTCTCCAAGGGATCTCACCCAGTTTATTCTCCAGTGACTGATAGGATAGTCTCCAAGGGATCTCACCCAGTTTGTTCTCCGGTGACTGATAGGATAGTCTCCAAGGGATCTCACCCAGTTTGTTCTCCGGTGACTGATAGGATAGTCTCCAAGGGATGTCGCCCAGTTTGTTCTCCAGTGACTGATAGGATAGTCTCTCTAACAGAGCTCATACAGTTTATTCTCCAGTGATTGATAGGATAGTCTCCAAGGGATCTCACCCAGTTTGTTCTCCAGTGACTGATAGGATAGTCTCCAAGGGATCTCACCCAGTTTATTCTCCAGTGACTGATAGGATAGTCTCCAAGGGATCTCACCCAGTTTGTTCTCCGGTGACTGATAGGATAGTCTCCAAGGGATCTCACCCAGTTTGTTCTCCGGTGACTGATAGGATAGTCTCCAAGGGATCTCGCCCAGTTTGTTCTCCAGTGATTGATAGGATAGTCTCTCTAACAGAGCTCATCCAGTTTATTCTCCAGTGATTGATAGGATAGTCTCCAAGGGATCTCACCCAGTTTGTTCTCCAGTGACTGATAGGATAGTCTCCAAGGGACCTCACCCAGTTTGTTCTCCAGTGATTGATAGGATAGTCTCTCTAACCGAGCTCATACAGTTTATTCTCCAGTGATTGATAGGATAGTCTCCAAGGGATCTCACGCAGTTTGTTCTCCTGTGATTGATAGGATAGTCTCTCTAACAGAGCTCATCCAGTTTATTCTCCAGTGATTGATAGGATAGTCTCCAAGGGATCTCACCCAGTTTGTTCTCCAGTGACTGATAGGATAGTCTCCAAGGGACCTCACCCAGTTTGTTCTCCAGTGATTGATAGGATAGTCTCTCTAACAGAGCTCATCCAGTTTATTCTCCAGTGATTGATAGGATAGTCTCCAAGGGAACTCACCCAGTTTGTTCTCCAGTGACTGATAGGATAGTCTCCAAGGGATCTCACCCAGTTTGTTCTCCAGTGATTGATAGGATAGTCTCTCTAACAGAGCTCATCCAGTTTATTCTCCAGTGATTGATAGGATAGTCTCCAAGGGATCTCATCCAGTTTGTTCTCCAATGACTGATAGGATAGTCTCCAAGGGATCTCACCCAGTTTGTTCTCCAGTGATTGATAGGATAGTCTCTCTAACAGAGCTCATCCAGTTTATTCTCCAGTGATTGATAGGATAGTCTCCAAGGGACCTCGCCCAGTTTGTTCTCCAGTGACTGATAGGATAGTCTCCAAGGGATCTCACCCAGTTTGTTCTCCAGTGATTGATAGGAGAGTCTCTCTAACAGAGCTCATCCAGTTTATTCTCCAGTGATTGATAGGATAGTCTCTCTAACAGAGCTCATCCAGTTTATTCTCCAGTGATTGATAGGATAGTCTCCAAGGGATCTCACCCAGTTTGTTCTCCAGTGACTGATAGGATAGTCTCCAAGGGACCTCACCCAGTTTGTTCTCCAGTGATTGATAGGATAGTCTCTCTAACAGAGCTCATCCAGTTTATTCTCCAGTGACTGATAGGATAGTCTCCAAAGGATCTCACCCAGTTTGTTCTCCAGTGATTGATAGGATAGTCTCCAAGGGATCTCACCCAGTTTATTCTCCAGTGATTGATAGGATAGTCTCCAAGGGATCTCGCCCAGTTTGTTCTCCAATGACTGATAGGATAGTCTCCAAGGGATCTCACCCAGTTTGTTCTCCAGTGATTGATAGGATAGTCTCTCTAACAGAGCTCATCCAATTTATTCTCCAGTGATTGATAGGATAGTCTCCAAGGGATCTCACCCAGTTTATTCTCCAGTGATTACATTTACATGACATTTAAGTCATTTAGCAGACGCTCTTATCCAGAGCGACTTACAAATTCCTTAAAGAGGTGGGGTTTCAGGTGTCTCCGGAAGGTGGTGATTGACTCCGCTGTCCTGGCGTCGTGAGGGAGTTTGTTCCACCATTGGGGGGCCAGAGCAGCGAACAGATTGATAGGATAGTCTCCAAGGGACCTCTCACGTTGAAGTAGTAATGGAGGTTAGAGATTTTCTGACGTCCAGAAGAAACATTATGTACAAAACAAGATGAGATCAGCACCAAAACAAGATAGGACCAGCACCAAAACAAGATGAGATCAGCACCAAAACAAGATGAGACCAGCACCAAAACAAGATGAGATCAGCACCAAAACAAGATGAGATCAGCACCAAAACAAGATGAGATCAGCACCAAAACAAGATGAGATCAGCACCAAAACAAGATGAGATCAGCACCAAAACAAGATGAGATCAGCACCAAAACAAGATGAGATCAGCACCAAAACAAGATGAGACCAGCACCAAAACAAGATGAGACCAGCACCAAAACAAGATGAGATCAGCACCAAAACAAGATGAGATCAGCACCAAAACAAGATGAGATCAGCACCAAAACAAGATGAGACCAGCACCAAAACAAGATAAGATCAAGATGAGATCAGCACCAAAACAAGATGAGACCAGATGAGATCCAGCACCAAAACAAGATGAGACCAGCACCAAAACAAGATGAGATCAGCACCAAAACAAGATGAGATCAGCACCAAAAACAAGATGAGAGCACCAAAACAAGATGAGATCAGCACAAAACAAGATGAGATCAGCACCAAAACAAGATGAGATCAGCACCAAAAAGAAGATGAGATCAGCACCAAAACAAGATGAGATCAGCACCAAAACAAGATGAGATCAGCACCAAAACAAGATGAGATCAGCACCAAAACAAGATGAGACCAGCACCAAAACAAGATGAGACCAGCACCAAAACAAGATGAGACCAGCACCAAAACAAGATGAGATCAGCACCAAAACAAGATGAGACCAGCACCAAAACAAGATGAGACCAGCACCAAAACAAGATGAGATCAGCACCAAAACAAGATGAGATCAGCACCAAAACAAGATGAGATCAGCACCAAAACAAGATGAGATCAGCACCAAAACAAGATGAGATCAGCACCAAAACAAGATGAGACCAGCACCAAAACAAGATGAGACCAGCACCAAAACAAGATGAGACCAGCACCAAAACAAGATGAGACCAGCACCAAAACAAGATGAGATCAGCACCAAAACAAGATGAGATCAGCACCAAAACAAGATGAGATCAGCACCAAAACAAGATGAGATCAGCACCAAAACAAGATGAGATCAGCACCAAAACAAGATGAGAGAGCACCAAAACAAGATGAGACAGCACCAAACAAGATGAGATCAGCACCAAAACAAGATAGACCAGACCAAAAACAAGATGAGATCAGCAAAACAAGATGAGATCAGCACCAAAACAAGATGAGACCAGCACCAAAACAAGATGAGACCAGCACCAAAACAAGATGAGATCAGCACCAAAACAAGATAGGACCAGCACCAAAACAAGATGAGATCAGCACCAAAACAAGATGAGACCAGCACCAAAACAAGATGAGACCAGCACCAAAACAAGATGAGACCAGCACCAAAACAAGATGAGATCAGCACCAAAACAAGATGAGACCAGCACCAAAACAAGATGAGACCAGCACCAAAACAAGATGAGACCAGCACCAAAACAAGATGAGACCAGCACCAAAACAAGATGAGACCAGCACCAAAACAAGATGAGACCAGCACCAAAACAAGATGAGATCAGCACCAAAACAAGATGAGATCAGCACCAAAACAAGATGAGACCAGCACCAAAACAAGATGAGACCAGCACCAAAACAAGATGAGACCAGCACCAAAACAAGATGAGACCAGCACCAAAACAAGATAAGACCAGCACCAAAACAAGATGAGATCAGCACCAAAACAAGATGAGATCAGCACCAAAACAAGATGAGATCAGCACCAAAACAAGATGAGACCAGCACCAAAACAAGATGAGATCAGCACCAAAACAAGATGAGATCAGCACCAAAACAAGATGAGACCAGCACCAAAACAAGATGACCAGCACCAAAACAAGATGAGATCAGCACCAAAACAAGATGAGACCAGCACCAAAACAAGATGAGATCAGCAAACAAGATGA